>NC_139513.1:86199624-86377124 GCF_947247035.1 Vipera ursinii
TATTCTGTATATCTATGAGTGCTTGAAATAATTAAAATTTGAGCCCCAGTTTCCTTGCTTCCTAGACATTTCACTCATACTGCTATTATTAGCATTAATTAAACACCTAAACTAACCCTTACCCACCCCCAAATGTGCTGCAGTGAGTACATTTAAATGTAAGATTCAATTGAAAATGGAAATAACAGTTTCCCATAGTTCTGAACTTCTGGTGTAAGAGCAATCATTCACCTGTATTCTATGTCAGAGAACATCTTTCTTTCAAGTAATTATATGTTCTACTTAGCAGCAAAGAAGTGTGTGTAGGGAGGGGTTGTTTTGGGGAGGCCTGAATGAACAGTGACTGGAACAGACTCCCTTCCTTTAAGCTGTAGTGAATGTGCTTCAGGCCACCTGAACAAAGGACAAAACCAATGCCTGAATGATAAATCAGATGAGAGAGATCAGTACAAGGAGTAAAGCAGAGGAGAACAGCACTTCTGTAAAGGGGGTAACCAGGAATTCTATTTATTAAAGGTCAAGATGCCTTCAAGCTAAGTTTAACCCTTGGTAGCTCCAGGGTTTTCTTGGCAGCATTATTATTGTCTTCTGCTGGGATCATTTTCCACTTCCCGGTCCCTATTGATTACTCAGGTTTAGTTCAGCAAACATCTTTTGGTTGTTCACAGGTGGGTGAGGGCCTTGCTGTTAGCAAACCAGGCAGAAGAAACTCAGAGGATGAATTTTTCATGTATAAAAGCGAGAAACATCTGCTTGTTCTGGTGTGAATGTCTTACAGGATTATTACCATAATGTTTGAAATGAACTTTACTTGAAGAAGAACATCTCGCATTTATTGTTCCCTGTTTTCTAAGTGCCTAAAATGGCAAAGAGATGCTAAACCAAACTGTTTCAACCAAGTTGATAATTTTGCATTAAATCAGGCGGTGTGGTCCTATGACTGAAGCAAATGGAACATATAATGAACATTTTAATAAATGTGGTCAGTTGGTTTTACCAACCTGGCAGAGCTGAATGCCACAGCACAAACCGTAGCCTCAAAACTCAGTATGCTATTATAGCAAAGCTAGAATTCCAAAACTGCAGTGAAGTAAGATGATCTAAATTTGTACTTACTGTGCAATGGCTTGTTTTAAAAGGAAAGAAAGTTGTGGGGGGAGGGGACTTAAAATATTTGGAAGTAGTTAGAAATTGGAAATACAGGTAGCCCTCCACTTACAACCACAACTGAGCCCAAAATTTTTGTTGCTAATGAGATCATTGTTAAGTGAACTTTGCCCCATTTTATGACCTTTCTTGCCATAGTTGTTAAGTGAATCACTATAGTTGTGAAGTTAGTAACATGATTGTTAAGTGAATCTGGCTTCCCCATTGACTTTGTCAGGAAGTTGCAAAAGGTGATCGCATGATCCTAAAAACTGGTCATAAATACCAACCAGTTGCCAAGCATCTGAGTTTTGATCATGGGTCCATGGGGATGCTGCAACGATCGTAAGTGTGAAAATTGGTCCTAAGCCACCTTTTTCAGTGCTGTTGTAACTTTGAACGGTCATGAAATAAATGGATGTAAGTCGAGGACTGTCTGTATTACATACAATCTGATGACCAAAATGCATTGGAGGAAAGGACACAGAAAGGTAATGAAAAAATGTCCAGTGTTAAATTAATATAAGAACAAGAAGCCAGGTGGTGATATATATATATATATATATATATATATATATATATATATATATATATATATATATATATATATATATATATATATATATATATATATATATATATATATATATATATATATATATATATATATATTCTTTTCTTCTAGGTAGGAGCTGAATAGAACAAGACAAATATTCTTGAAAAAGAAAAAGAGGGAATGAATATTTACATAGAAATGAAAAGTCAACAAATAGCTATGAGAGCAAATAAAAGTAAACAGACTGTAATCTGATCTTAGTCAAATATTTGCAAGAAATTTGTCATTTTTATGAGTTCAAACTATGAGCTCATTTCAAATTATCAGTGTTCACAATAACAATACAAGGGGAGGGGAGGGGAACCCATGGTAAAAGGACATCACACTTTGATCCTGATTCTAACACTGGATCACATAAATTATTTGGTAGTACTGTGAAGTGACACACAGATGCAATAGCTGAGTGAGTAATGCTACATTCATATGATCTATCTTTGGTGATACAGAGTTTAGAATAATCTGCAATTTAGTCTGTGGTTAGTATTGCTTATAGCTGTACATATATAATAAAGTTGGAAGGGATCTTGGAGGTCGTCTAGTCCAACCCCCTGCTCAGGCAGGAAACCCTATAACATTTTGGACAAATGGCTGTCCAGTCTCTTCTTAAAAACTGTTGGAGCATTCACAGCTTCTGGAGGCAGGTTGTTCCACTGGTTAATTGTTCTAACTGTCAGGAGGTTTCTCCTTAGTTCTTTCCAGTCTGTTTCTGGAAACAGGGAAAAGTGTAGTTGCAGGTTTCATTTTTAAAGTCTCAACTTTAGAGACATTTTACCATTTTCAGAGTGAATCTGAATCCGATTTTCTGAATAAATCTTTCACTATTGATTCCTTAGTCACAGAAAGGTTTTATTTGAGATGATCTCATAGGCTCTCTGATGCTTCTGTTTTCTAAGAAGATTTAACTTTCTCTTTCTCCCTCTGTATTGTATTATATTTGCTTTATATTCTCGCAACTACTTACACACTACAATTAGATTTCAAGGTTTTATGATTTTGTCCGTTAAATACCAATTATCTTTTATTGTAAGTTGTCCTGAGAATTTCTGAATGGGTCTCATATAAATGTTGCTAACAAATGTTTCTCTGTTGAATGTTCAAATCATTTCCTTTGTCCCTTAGATGCTATTTAAGAAAGTGCTGGTTTTGATTGGCATTGTATATGTTTTAATTAGGAGATTGCTTTCTTAGAACTAAAACAATGACATTAAGTAAATAAATAAATAAATAAGTACTTTTATCTTGCAGTATACTCTAAATTTTCTCCTGTCTCATTTACTTTGTTGCATTTTTTAAATATTACACACTGTGGAAAAGAAATCTGGTTCCTTTCATTTGAAAAGTGTTATTTTCTATCCAATGTCTTTCTACCCAATCCTGCTGAATTAAATCCTGATATATATATATATATATATATATATATATATATATATATATATATATATATATATATATATATATATATATATATATATATATATATATATATATATATATATATATATATATATAAACTGTTGCAATGACCATTAGATATGGAAGACTTTTTCATACGAAGTACTGTTACATTTACTCTGATGGCTCTGGAGAATTGTAGCAAGACCAAAAAGTTATTAATCATAAACCAACAGTTAGGATTATTGGTTTTTCTTTTAATATTTTGAAATATAATTCCAGTAATATTTTCAACTCATTTTGCATCTTACATTGCTACAATGTTTCCAGACTGTAAAAATACTACTGGGAGATACAAGATTAAATATTATGTGAACCAATTTCTCCCCTTCTCTCCAGATATCTTTGGAGGAATTTTACAGAAATGTCTTGGAAATGTACTGTATATAGAATGGAGAAAGTCTTACTGACTGAATTCGTTCCTCAGAATGAACATCATTGCATAAAACCATATTCCAGTTAATTTTCACCCAGTTGCCTTTTTATTAACTAGTCAGTTAATAAACATTACTTATACATAATGTAACTTTCGGTAAGAGGTACCACATACATGTAATAATTATATAGATCAGCAGTGTTTGCAAATTGAGGGCATTTTGGAATCAATTTCATTATAATAAAATGACTTTATTAGGAAAAATATTTGGCTGGATATCTTATCTATTGCTATACCTAGCAAGTCAAAGTGCCTGGCCAACCTCCAAATTTAGAAGCTTTACAGACCCACATTTGGTTAATATTGGACATGAAGAAATCCTGTGTGTCATCCTGAATACCTAAAACATCTAGAAAGTATGGCAAACTGCTTTACTGTTGTTGCTAGAAAATCCACATGTTTTCTTCCATGTAGTAAGCAGAAATAGCTTTGTTCGGCAATGCTTTTTAAAGAAAAATAAATAAATGGCTGACTATAAATTGGTTCTTCAATTTTTTTAAAAAAAGAAAAGTATAACCTTCAAACAAGGACCAAAAAAGTTAAGATTATAAGACTTAAACATATACTGACAGTATTATCTTGATCAATTGGAAGGAACAAATTAGTGTGAAACATAGTGTAAAACAGTCATTGGACAAGACTCCTTTAATAAATCAAATTTTAATGAATAATAGGCTTGCTGCTTTATTTTGCAAGTAAAGTAAAAAGAGAGATTAGGAATCTCTAGTCAGCTAGTTTACTAAGAAAGAAAGGGACATAAATGTATTTATAATTGTATATATTTCACACTTTTTGACAATTTGACATAAACAGTTGCACATCATAACCAGTAAACAGCAATGTGACTCCATACTGGGACTTTGCGCAAGGCACTTCTTTCTGAGCACCTCTGTTAAGACCGTTTTGCTTTAGACACTTCAGGCTGAATGACATGAAATGTTTTGTCTCACTAATACTTTTATTACTGTATCATGAATTGTCCCACTGGTCAAAGAAGACAAATGGGGAGAAATATCACAAAATATCATTAATGGGATATTTGTGCAATGCAACCTATGTGAGAGATAAACAGTAAAGTTATCATTTACTGTGTACTCTTAACAGATATGTTCCCAGAAATCATGTGTATATTTCAGTCCTGCCAAGAAAAAATATCACTGAATGGGATCTTACTGAATTAGATAAAGGAGATGAAGGGATGTCCTCCTCCTCCTCCCTTTCCTCCTCCTCTTCCTCCTCCTAATATATTATAATTGAAAACAGAAAAAAAGTAGAGGGGTATAACACGGAATTCCCAAGCACACATGCAAGAAATATAAGTCAGGAGCCCAGGATGGGAGGGAGGATTAGATACCTCATTACCAAAGCAGCAAGCAAAAGAGCAAGGCGTGAAGGAAATCACACAAGAGTCATGCATGATTTAATCCTTTAGATTCCCGGAGAATTCTTCCTTAGTCAGTGAAGGTGAGAACAATGTTGCTGTTTATCCATAGCTCAGTATACTATTGCAGCCTGAGGGATAGAAGCTCTCAACCTTGTCCTTTCTGCCACTGAAAGCGAAAACTATCCAGTTGCAATCACGTTTTCAGCACCACGGACAGCAATTTACCAACCTGAGCGGCAAGAATGGAGCTCGCCGATCCTGCAGTTAAACCTTGGATTCCAGGCATCTAGAAAGGAAGGGATTCTACCCCTTTTATGATAAAAGTAAGCGATTCTTTGAGAGCTGGGCATGTTTGGTAAAGAGCTGGGGGTGTCCTGTGTTTTGTTGCCTCTAAATGTATTGTTGTATTCAAGTTGGGACTTCTGCTTTTGTTTTAAATCTCGTTCATAATTGTGCCAAGGGGAAGGAGCATGTTTTCCTTCATACAGAAGCCTTCTAAAAAGAATACGTTTTATTTCCCTAGGAGACTGGTGCTCTCTTTGTCTGAAATGAATGAAGCCACGCTAACTTTGTGTGGATGGGATGAAACAGAATTGTGTGTTATCTATATGCCGGAAATAAAGCCAAAAGTAATTTGACACTTTTTTTGTGATGTCTGGAAGTTTCCATGTTTCTTCTATGTGGCTTTTTACTTTTAAAATAAAATGATGTGAGGTGCATTGGCTAAAGAGAGGAAGTACATTTATATCCTTAGCCATATTTTGCCAGCAATATTCTTGTACTGGTTTTTTTCCTCAAATATAAAAAAAGATCATTGCTAGCTAGCTACATTAGCTTACCTGGTAAAAAGCAGAAAATGATTTACAGAACTATCTAATCTTTATTTTGAATGTTTGGAATATGTAGAGTCTGCTGAAACGTCAAAATTGTGCTGCCACCTACTGGAGAAGTGATTTTTTTAGCATTTCTGTGTATGTGTGTATGTGTTGTGCATGTGTGTGTTTGTGTCTGTGTGTGTCTGGGGGGGCATATGCACGTGAGATATATATAATTCCCTGTAAACCGCCCTGAGTCCTCAGGGAATAGGGCGGTATATAAATATAACTAAATAAATAAACTAAATAAAAATAATATACCATATAAATAACATATTTTAAGCCAAGACAGTGATTTTTCAGGGACAATACTTATGTAGATCTCAATCTGAAGAATTTCAGTTTTACTTGTATTAATATTATGGTTTAAAACTTGCTTAGTTTGAAAAGGAAAGGAGATTTTGTTTTTGCATTAACTTTCATGTTAAATTCCTCCTGAAACACCAAGAATTTCACAACCCTTTAAATTTTCAACAAGTAGTCATATAACAAGTACTTTTATGTTATGCTTAGAAAACTATGCATTTAGATTTTTTTTTTATTCTGGGTTTTTCATTACATAACAGTGAGAAAATGTGGGATGAATGGAATTCAGAATGAAAATGTAATTAAAATAAATTCTTCCTGAAAATCCTTTATAAAGTCTTATTTTTGAATGCAATTTGTTTATTAAAACAAAAATTGGCGACAGATTCCAGTTGACTTTAAATAAAACAAATGACAGTTTGAAAGGTTTATGACAATGTATATAGAGTTAATTTGAAGTAATTATTCAAGTGTCATTTACTTACTGCTTTTGAATGGATGTGATAATATGGAATAAAGACCTACTGATACTTCTATTGATTTCAGAAGGATATGAAGTATATTCTTGAAAATTGATAAACAGTAAAAAAATGGAAATTATGAAAGTTAAAAAAAGACAATTGATTCCTGGTAATACCATGACTATAATCACTTATTACTGTTATATTACTGTAAGTACTTAGTATAATCAGATTCTATCCTCTATCCTGTATCCTCATTTGTCTGGAGCCAGTTACTCTGAGTTCAATGGGACCTCTATCTGAATAAGTTTTAAATATTAGAAGGATTAAGTTATAAATTATATTGACATAAATCAGAAGTGGAACATAAAAGTAATGACTAAATAGTAGCTGACAGACTCATCAGTAGTTTTAAAGTTCACATGAATCCTCATATAATTTGTGAACATTATATCTTTTTGGAAGGCAGACATCATGAAATATTAGAGCTGGAAAAGAAAAAAAAGAGGATTAAAGGGTTCATAAAGCTATAAGTCCACTTATCCTAAGTGTCTATACTGCTGCTCATTCAAGAACTTTTCTTTCTTTCTTTCTTTCTTTCTTTCTTTCTTTCTTTCTTTCTTTCTTTCTTTCTTTCTTTCTTCCTTCCTTCCTTCCTTCCTTCCTTCCTTCCTTCCTTTCTTTTTTTCTTTCCTTTCTTTCTGCATGTAAAGGGACTACTTTGATGTTTAGTCTGATTCCTTGGAAAATCTTGGTTTCATGTGAAATCTAAACAATGAATACAGTTAGCATAATGTGCAACTTTTACATTGGAAGGAATGATAGAGGACTTTTTGGTGTACATTTTTTAAGCCAAATACTAATACTTTCAGTATCTACTTAATTTGAACTAGCAAATTGGTGTGTTCCAGGTTCCATTGATTAAACAAACCTATTGGTTCCCTGGAAGCATGCCTTCTCTGTAGCAGCTTTTGCCCTCTTGAACGAGATTTCCTCATGAAATTTGGATGGCCTACTGTATTCTGAAGGTCCTTAAAGACCTGTCTCTTTCTCCTTTGGGGAGAATGATTGATGACCCTTTCTTCCCTTCTGTTCCCTTCTGGGTTTATTTCTTAACCATTGTTGTTCTTTAGTCTTCAACTCTTTTTATGGATTTTTTTCTATTGTTCTTTGTTTATAACTGTTTTCATCATAGTAAGCTGCCCAGAATCATCGGGAATCAGATGGCATATGTGTTTCATAAATTCCTACTATTAATACAAGATTCAACATATTGCGCTGCTCCCATCAAAAATAGTTTTAATATGAAATGAGTCTTTCACTAATTCTTCTATCTTTTATGAACAATAAGTTTTATTTTCAAAATTAAGGTTTATTTTATTTGAACAGAGTAAGTCAAGTTTGCATACTTCTATTATAATAGGAAGAGAGGAAAAGTTCACTTAAAATAATATAGTTCAAGGTTGACTCAGCCTTCCATCCTTCTGAGGTAGGTGAAATGAGGACCCAGAGTGTTGGGGGCAATAAGCTGACTTTGTAAAAAAAATGCCGCTGGGGGGGGCGAAAGCCCTAATAAGCAGGCATATACATAGAATGAAGGCTATTGCTAAGCACATTGATTTGTGCTTCTTAGATTGTAAGCCACCCTGAGTCTTTGGAGAAGGGCAGAATATAAATGGGATTTTAAAAAAAGGCAAAGTATTTTGAATTTTAACAAAACTTTCTGTAAGAATGGAATGCAATTCAGCATTAAGAATTTATCTAATTAAGCAGGAATTTTCGGATGTTGACAAGTCCACATAGCAAAATTCATTGCATTGTATAATTCTATAACATAGTTGGACTTACAAACTACTATAATAATAAGGAGATTGGTATCCAAACAGTAAAGATTAAGATGGTTACAACAACAGCCGTAATGATAACACAACATGCATGCATTTTTCAAGCAAAACATGTTTAATGTCTACAAGTAGCACTTGTAAGCATTATTGGTAAGCTTGCTGGACTCAGTGAAAAAAATTAAATTCAGTATTGATATACAGTAAGTGAAATATTTTAGTGCTGTGTAAGAGAAAGTCGGGTCATTGGCAAGTTAAAAAAAACCTGTTTTATGCTGATGAATATATTAATGTGTGGGAGGAATATTAAAGAATTAGTAATATGTGGTTTTATGAGTTACTTTTGTTCTCTTTCCTTTTAATCCTCATATGTATGCATTGAACTTAATTGCACTTTTCATAGTTATTGCAAATTTTGGTGGAAAGAAAATAAAAAAAAATGTTTGGCCAAGTGCAATCCTGTAATTAGTATGCTGCCTAGTAGTGGTTGTGATTGAAACATAATTTGATTCCTTCCAACATAATTCTTTTTTTTTAAAGGATTTAATTTCTCAAAAATGCATGTGGATAAATCATAAATCAATGCTTATATTATTTATTTTTATTGATTTTTCACATTTTTGAACAGAGATGGATATTGGATGGTGTACAGCCAAGTGCCAGCTTTAAATCTAGAAAAAAGAATGTATTCATTTAAATATATTTTTAAAGCATAGTATATTAAATCTGGAAAGGGATGGAACTATAACAAGATAATCTGATACACATGTTTTTGATATATACTCTTAATCACATCACTGAGGTAAAAAAGTAAAAATGTGATTCTGGGTACAACCTTTGCATTTTGCCTTCTTTAATCTCCCCCCCCCTTCCCATTTTTGTTAATGGAAACATATGATCTCATTTTGGATATATATTTATTATTTTATTCTCTAGTCAATGTTAAAAGTGCTAAACAGGAAATAGATAAACAGATTTTTTTTCATTCCACTATAACATGGGCCCTCAAACTCTTCCACTCATTTACCTCTTCATGAAGTTTCTGATTGCTCATTGACTTCAAATATTCATTATATGAAAATAATTGAATAAATACTACTTTACCTAATAGTGCTACAAATTATAATAACAACATCAACATCAACCATCCTGGATGGACAGTTAGATAGATAAATGATAGATAATGATAGGCAGGCAGACAGACAGAAGTCAGACAGACAGAAAGAGAGAAGAGAGACAGACAGAGAGACAGACAGACAGAGAGACAAACATACTATCTGACACCAAAACATTTTTGGGTAATTCACAATATTAAACCAATACAATTAAAAATGTAGTACAGAATAAATAACCAAGATGGCGTCTAACCAATCCATATGGAACATATACAAAATCTCATCTCTCCATATTTATTTATTTATTTATTTATTTATTTATTTATTTATTTATTTATTGAATTTATATACCGCCCTATTCCCAAAGGACTCAAGGCGGTTCACAGGGCAAGTTAAAAACAATACAAAAGAGAGAATAAAATTAAATTAAATTAATACAGCCCACAATTAAGATAACATTAAAAATTAAAATTTAAAATTAATTAAATTTAATTCAATTTAATTTAATTAATATAATTAATATAATTTAAAATCCCTCAGTCCAGGCCAGACAATTCAAACAACCAGGTTTTTAAGTCCCGGCGAAACGAGCGAAGGTCGGGGGCATACTCTGTCTCTCACATACATATATATTGTAAACATATGGTATGCTTGTATGTAATTTCTGGAAATATGAGCATGCATGCATGTATGCATACCAGAGAAATGAAATTTGGTAATGTGATATACATTCAGTGAAAAAAAAACTTCATATAATTACAGAATATCAAGGCCAAAGAAATGCATGGTTTTTACTAGATTTGTACTAAAAGGATATTAGAGGTCTGCAAAAATTTTCTACTGGAATTGTTTTTTTTTACATTCTTATATCATATAAAATGCATTTTTATATTATTCCCATTTGTTGTAGTGATGTCTTGGATCAAAATGGGAAATGTTCTCAGCTTCTTATTCTCTTGGTAGGTACTGACGTCCTTTGGGTTTGGTTTAGACAACATTCACACCAAAGTCAATTGATGGTTGATTGATGGTTTTATCTCCACATATGGGACAATGGTGATTCATATGTATTATATGATCACATATTTTGATTTTCAGGAGGAATCCTGCCAAAGGTATCTATATCATCTGATTCCTTTAACAACAAAACACAACAAAAAGCAGGACTGACAAGCTAACTCTTAATCAAAATACTGTTCTCCAATGTCACCAAATGTCAACACGTTATTCCCAGAAAAGCACCCTTTCTTAAATGCTTGCCTAACGAGATTGATCACTAGCAGTCTTCATAGAATATGCAAATACAGAGTAATTTAAATGCAAAGCATCATTAAACAAAAATGTTAAGATAGGTGCAATCAAGGCTCATAATTAGACTTTAAGAAGAATGCATCAGTTTCACTGTCTGTACATGGGATTAATTTCCAAAGCAGAGAAGAATGGCAACATAAAGATCTGCTGTTACTGACTGGTAATAAGTTTTACTATCCCTGCAGAGATAGCTAAATATTATTCTTGGAATTATTTAAAGTTGAGAAAAATATTTTCTATTGAAGATTTATTGCTGTGGGGTAGGAATAAGAACAAAATTCTTGGTTAAGTTAGGGTAAGGCCATTTAGCTGAAATTAATGTGTAAATATTCAGTTTCTATGACCATTGCACTTTATTTTCTGTACCATTTTCTCTTTGATGTAATTTAATATTCAAATATTTAAATTCAATATCAAAATATTGAATTTAATCATTAAATATTTGGTTTCATTTTCTATGATACTTTATTCTTTTGTTTTCTTTTACTATTGAAGTATAAGCATTTTGTTTATACCAATCCCTAAGAATTATTTTTCCTTAATATTTGCTCTTTTAATAATTTCAATCTCCCAAGGCTATGGATGACCAGAAAGGGCTGGTCTTTGGCATCCCCAAATTTGTAAATTTTGGATTATATGCTTAAATGTTAGAAATGTAAAGATGCACAGTAGAGAACTTAACCTGTAAAAATTGGTATATAATAAAGTTGCTATGTAGACTTCTGCATAAAGTGGGTATCTATAAGTATTAAGCTATTCTATCACAAGAATTTTGAACCAGTATCCAAGACATCAATATTGAAGACATCAACTGGTACATCTTAGTTACTATGCTACCCTGTCTATTAGATGCATCCTGTATTGTAGAGTGTGCACTGAATGGACTAATTTTCCTTAATGACTCTTCCAAGCATATGATGATTTTTTTTACAGGAGTTTGCATACTTCTGCTGTCATTATTTATATAAAAGCTCTTATTGTATTCATTTTTTCACTCAATGGAAAAGCACCGTGGTATCTGTTCCATTTCAGTCCATCCAAAAGTAAATAAGCCACTAATATGTTTCCCTACATCAGTTGACGAGTAATATAACTTTATTACGAAATGCATTTACCATGAATAAATATTTGGATTTTTCGTGTGTGTGTTTAGTAAATGTTTTGTTAATGTTTTAAAATATGGTCAAAAGATAAGGGAATGAAATTAAGTACAATTAAAGAATGTCAATGGAATCAATTCTGAATTCTATGAAATATACTCCCAAATAGAATAGAATAGAGCTGGAAGGGACCTTGGAGGTCTTCTAGTCCAGCCCCCTGCTCAAGCAGGAGAACCTATACCATCTCAGACAAGTAATTGTCTAGCCTCTTAATCATACATGATAAGAGATTGTAAAACCGGTGATAATTTTGGACAATTGGACAACTAGCCAATGCTTTTGTTCTTTCCTTTTTTTGATCCCAGAGTATCAAAGGAAACAATAAATTTGTTTCTTAGAAGTGAAGGACAAGTAAAATTGCCAAAAGAAAACAATTGTTTATGAACCAGCCTTTTAGTCTCAATTATTATGCTTGTTATTCGAATACTGCCAAGAGAAGACTCTGTCAGCTTTTGAGAAGCTCTGATTTTGGCCAATATCCAAGGCATTCTATAATATTCTACAACATTTCCATGATTTTCATTAATGGTATGCAGGTCTTGAAATTTGTGTTTTAAAAATAGCATTAGACAAAAGGGGGAAAATATACAGTATATATTTGAAAAGGCTTTAATTGCTCACATTCATGAAGAAGCATGCAAGCATCTGTATTAATATCATTAAAGTGGTAAAACCTGACCTCTCATTTTTCAAAGGTTTTCTTCATCTGCAGAAAAGAGTTTCTGCATTTCAGTCTTATTCTCAGGTGATTTAACTTTTGCTTGCTTGTTTGTTTGTCAGGGGATTTGTTTTAGGTTACATTGTGTATGATTTTATTGGTTTCATTTTGCAAAATTAATAGCCCTCTGCAGTCTTCATAAACTCTGGGTAGAGTACAGTAAAGTCCAAAGGATGTATTAAAAACCTAGAAATCATAGAAAAAGAATGATTCACATAACTAAAAGCCAAATGCCCATTGGGGTCTATCTGTCTATCATTATCATCATCATCATCATCATCATCATCATCATCATCATCATCAATCTATTATCTATCTATCTATCTATCTATCTATCTATCTATCTATCTATCTATCTCTCTATCTATCTATCATCTATCTATCTATCATCTCAAATTAATATACTGCCAAACTCCTGAGTATTTTATATTTGCAAAATACTGCTGGCTGCTCTAATTAATGCTGATTTGTTTATTTTTTTCATTTATACATCTTTGTCACTTTGCTTTGGTTTGGTGGTCCGTGTTTTCCAAAGTTAAAGCATGCTTTTCATGGAATTAATTCAGATCATCTCTTAGGATTTAAATAAGGCATGAGACACCAGAGATCACTGGAGAAATTATTTACTCTGGATGTTGTACTTCGATCTACCCTTTGGGCAACATAGTTCAGTTACTTTTTCTTTCTTTGGTCAAGAAATGGAAAGCAATTTTTCTTCCCTCAGACTGAGAATTGGAAACATACTGTCATGCATGTGTAGGAAGGTGTGTGTATTCAGTTGCTGAACAAGCATTTCTATTGATTAGAAGCACTGTTGAATTTGATGGTGAGGGTAAATATCATAACCTCACAACTTGAGTAGACAATAATTTGATCATTCAACAGCAGCAACAGCAAAAAAAATTCATTGATTAAAGTGATATGAAACTTTGGAGTTCCTCTGAATTCTTTATCAAACATTTATATTTACACTACATTTTTGTGTATGTTTATGTGTATGTCATGTTGTCATCTTTGTTTTTAAAAGGAAGCATGACATTTCTGCAGAGAAAATATGTTCAGATTTAGGAATCCATAACTCAGATTAATGACTTCAAAGAGACATTAAAATTATTTTACGTTTTCAGTTTTCCAGCAATATTTTTAAACTTACTAAAACTACTCAATTTCTTGTAAGGGATGCAACATTGTGTGTAGATTTCAAGACCTCACTCAAAATTCAAACCCGATTTTGCTTTCATGATCTCTCACCTTTATAGTTCTGACTGTGTAATTAGGAGTTATACAATATTAAACATAAACAATGAAGTGTAATTTTTTTGAAGATGTTATAAAACAAAAACAAAATCTAGTGGAAGAAATCACAGCCAGATATCATTAAAATTATCATATCATTTAGAATCATTCACTTGTAGCCTTTGGCCTGACTGTTATCACCATTGTTCCATTGGCCTCTTCATCCTAAACTCAGATGTACAGTACTCTAGTACAATATTGGCACATTTGACTTTATATATACCATTCAGCTTTAATGTATGATTTTGGCTTATTGTGTCATGTCATCCTGCTTTTTTGCAATTTGAAAATATGCTAAGCCATGCTCTCCTGAGGAAGATCATGTGAGGTCTTGGAGGTGTCTCATCTCCTTGGATTATTCCTTTAAAGAAGGCTACTTATTGAACTTTTAACTTAGAAATGAGAGACCATTATGTATTCAAAGAACAATTACTTACTTTGAAACTGCTTGGTTTGGAACAGAACGTACAAAAGGAGATCTCATAAAAAATACAGGTGGCTGGGTTTTATGACTTACCAGTTTTATTTTTATTTTTAGTGGTTTTATTTATGTTTATATTAATTAACGGTATTCTCTTTATTCTCAACTTTAGCTAGCATTTGATTCTAGCTGAAAATTATAATAGGTATACTGGAATCATGCAGATTTCTCTAAAGCATGCTCTGTTTGAATGTTTCTGTGTAAGAGGGCTAATCTAGTCAAGCAGCTATTCATTTCAATTAAACAGTTAATTCCTTCAAACACTCTTTAACAGAATGTGGAAAATCTATGGATTTAATATTTGGCAGATCAAATTATTATAAAGAATCTCTGTCTTACTATGTTCCATTATTTCCATCCAGGCTTGAACACCTCATCCCACAAACATGCATCGGCGACACACCATCCGGGAGAAAGGGAGGAGGCAGGCCATCCGAGGCCCAGCCTATATGTTCAATGAGAAAGGCACCAATTTGACATCTGAGGAAGAACATTTCTTGGACTCGGCAGAATATGGCAACATCCCAGTGGTACGGAAAATGCTAGAGGAATCCAAAACCTTGAATTTCAATTGTGTTGATTACATGGGACAAAATGCCCTGCAATTGGCAGTTGGCAATGAACATCTGGAGGTCACTGAACTTCTTCTAAAGAAAGACAATTTAGCAAGGGTTGGAGATGCCCTCTTGTTAGCCATCAGTAAAGGATATGTACGGATTGTGGAAGCAATATTGAACCATCCAGCCTTTGCTCAAGGGCAGCGTCTAACTCTAAGCCCACTCGAGCAAGAATTACGAGACGATGATTTTTATGCTTATGATGAAGATGGAACACGCTTTTCCCATGATGTTACCCCTATTATACTTGCTGCTCATTGCCAAGAATATGAAATTGTTCATATATTGCTCCTGAAAGGGGCACGGATAGAAAGACCTCATGACTACTTCTGTAAATGCAATGAATGCAATGAGAAGCAAAGAAAAGATTCATTCAGTCATTCTCGATCAAGAATGAATGCCTACAAAGGATTAGCAAGTGCGGCTTATTTGTCTCTATCTAGTGAAGACCCTGTTCTTACTGCTTTGGAGTTAAGCAATGAGCTGGCAAGACTAGCCAACATTGAGACAGAATTCAAGGTAATGTAGAAAACTTCTATACTTATAACTTTATTTTGTCTAATTGCATTTAGACTAAACTATATGTTAAGTATAAGCATGCAAATATTATGTCTAGGTTTCTTTTTTCAAATGGCAGCCATGGGGGAAAGAATATCAGGACTGAGACCAAGGTGAATAGGTGGAAAATATACTGTACCTATTTTTTGATATGCGGCAACTCTTCTGAAATTGATGTACAAAGTTTCCATTCAGCTTCGGAGGAGGAAGCTACTGTTGATGACAATGGACTTTCACACTTTCTGAAACCAACAGAAGTTTTGGAAGGGAAGTCTATCAGCCTGCAGCATGAACAAAAAATATATTAGGTTTTCTTACTTGCATTCTTTAGTTGTGACCTTGACTTGAGCCAGCCATCTGAAAATATACATGCGATATGTTCTTCCTTTAAGGAAAAAAGTCTGTATAAAATAACTCAGTAACAGGAAATCTGATTTCAACCTTGTCTTCTGCTACATCTTTATGCTGAGAAAATTTTTTCCACTTGACAGGTTGGCAGAACATAATATTTTGAGATTTTTCAATTGTAAAAAGATACATATTTTACAGACTATTGCTGTGAAAAATCACTGAGGCTGCCTGTATTTTATGAAAAAGTAACGAGTGAAAGAGAGACTGAAAGGTTCATTTTTTAAAACTTTTTAAAGCCTTAGTTTAATGTTTAGTCACTATCATCCAGCCTTAAAATGACTTAAGGCAAGATTATCAAAAGAAAGACAATGATAACATTAACAATTTACTAACAAATAACAAATACAATAGTAACAACGATAACAGTTTTACTTGACAGATTGCAAGTATTGGAATTAAAGCATGAATTAATGTGATTGTTACCTTAGTTTTGGGTATTCTTTGATATTATTGGTTTTTAGGTCCCCAATTCATTTTGCTTTTGGATTGTGAGAATTGCATCTTGCCCATTGCTTCTGTTTATTGTGTACATTTTTCTTTGTGCTATTTGGAGCCAGGTACCATTCTGATGCTAGTGAAATGTGTTTCATAGACCCTAGAAGCGAGAGATGTCACACTTACTTAATGTCTAAATACAACTTACATGTCTTCAACTTGGTGGTTGGATGGAGAGGATACCTTACCAAGACAATGATATTTTGTTGTTGGTGTCCTGGGGTTCAGATTACAACCTCAGCTTGTGGTTTAGCCACATCAGTAGCCACATGCTTTAAATATGTTCAGAGGGGCTTAAATTCATGCTTTCCTAAGGTTCAATTACCTCAGGCCTAAACCCTAAAATAGAAATGAAAAGAAATATAAATCATATTTAAAATGAAATGAAAGAGTCAGAATTGAGTGATAGGACACAAATACTGGAACATGTTGCCTCTTTTACCTTTGATGGAGAAATTACTGACATGAGAAAGTCATGGCTGTGGCCACAAACTAATCTAGAGGTCTGAATTCTGTTAGCTTAAAGAGAAAGTAAAGTAAGTTTTGTGCAATAAAAATGACTTAAAGCAGGACTGTTATGAGAAAGACAATGATGATGGTATATTACCAATTTTACTTGAAAGGTTGCATGCAAATATTGAAATTAAAGCATGAAACCAAGGAGCGCAGGGAATCCTCTTTTACCAACTGCCCCTTATAGTAACTGTTCATTACCATCATGATGAAAAAGTAACTTTGTGACCAAACCTCACATTGATGCTCTTCACAGGTCTGTAAAGCAAAGGAAAGCCGGGGTTAAAATTGTAAACATAATAATAGTTTTATTTAGCTACTGCTTTGCTTTACAACCAAGTTTGCTGGTTCCAACTGTCATCAACAAATGAGGAACTACCTGTAATTTACATTTATTTAATTAATTAATTTGTAACCCGCCTTTATTATTTTTATAAATAACTCAAGGTGGTGAATTTATCCAACTCACCTTCTTCCTCCTATTTTCCCCACAATAACAATCCTGTGAGGTGAGTTGGGTGAGAGAGGGTGACTAGGCCAAAGTCACCTTGGCTTTCAAGGCTAAGGCAGGATTTGAAATCAGGGTCTCCCACTTAACCATCAGACCAAACTTGCTCTCTATATTTTATATCCTCTCATTGAAAAAAATTAGCATGGAATGTTCCAGTGATGAAAATTGTTTTGAACTAAGGAAAAACTTCCTGTCAGTTAGAACAATTAACCAGTGGAACAACCTGTCTCCAGAAGCGGTGAATGCTCCAACACTGGAAGTTTTTAAGAAGAGACTGGACAGCCATTTGTCTGAAATGGTATAGGGTTTCCTGCCTGAGCAGGGGGTTGGAATAGATGACATCCAAGGTCCCTTCCAACATCATCATCATCATCATCATCATCATCATCATCATCATCATCATCATCATCATCGTCGTCGTCGTCATCGTTGTTGTTGTTGTTGTTGTTGTTGTTGTTGTTGTTGTTATTTTAGTGGCATTTGCAAACGCAATCAAATTATATTAAGTACAGGTGGTCCGTGACTTACAACCATTTGTTTAGTGAATGTGAATTAAGAACAGGACTGACTTTAAGAAGAAGAGATAAAGTAAATGATGATACAGATAAATGTAATGATGCTGCTTTATATGACACCATCAACATTCACATTTTTCAGGGTAACATAAGCAAAGGCTTGTACATCCTCTCAAAAATTTTACATCTCGGCTTTGGCATAACGAGATGTTATTTTTAAGTATAAAGGGTGTGTGTGTGTGCACACGTGCGTGTGTGTGCATGTGTGTGCATGCGTTGCACGTGTAAGCATGCTTTCAAGTCTTGACTCCTGGTGACTGGTCCATGCAGTTTTCTTGTCAAGATGTTTTGGAAGTGGTTTGCCACTGCCTCTTTCCTAGGGCTTAGAGAAAATGGGACTGGCCAAAGGTCACCCAACTGGTTTTGTACCCAAGGCAGGACTCCTGGTTCTCCTGATCTCCTGGTTTTCAGCCTGGTACTTTATAACTACACCAAACTGGTTCCTATAAAGATATTAGACTTTTTTAAATGTATAAACAACTCTGGTCTAGAGGCATATTTTTTAAAACAACAACAACAACAATAATCTTCCTGAATTGCACCAGGGTAAGATTGGAAGGATCTGATTTGCAATGAGTTATTGTAGATTATTTTTGGAAGGTCAGTTTCAGAAGGTGCTTCTGTATTCTTGTTGATGTCAAAAATGTTCCCCTGCAATTGTCTGTTGACCTGAACTCTGTGTGATATGCAAGTAGTCTTTGACTTACAACCATTTGTTTAAGGACCATTCAAACTTACAGTGGCACTGAAAAAAGAGATTTTACAACCTGGTCCTTGCTCTTACAAACTTTGCAGCATCCCCACAGTCACATGATCAAAATTTGGATCCTTGGCAACCAGCATGAATTGGTTGCAGCATCCCGGGGCCATATGATCACCATTGGCCAGCTTCCCAGCCAGCTTCTAACAAGCAAAGTCAATGGGGGAAGCAGAATTCACTGAACAACTGCAGTGATTTGTTTAACAATCATGGCAAAAAAGTTGTAAAATCAGGTGTGACTACTTAACAACCACCTTGCTTAGCAACAAAAATTCTGGTTTAAATTGTGATTGTAAGTAGGACTACCTGTATAAATCACCACTGGGAAAGGTGCTGTGAAAGTTTTTGGGTGTGGTGGCTAAGGATCCAAACCCAAGAAAACTACTGAAGTTTAGAATCAGTGTATGATGATAATGATGATGATGGTGATGATGATGATGATGACGATGACAACAACAATAGCAACAATAGTTGGAAGGGACCTTGGAACCGGTGGTATGCATACCACCTGTGGTACTTTGCCATGTGGCAGGTGGTACGCGACTGCTAGCCAAGTGTAGCAGGGGGCAGGAATGAGCCAAAGTGACCCAAGCCTGAAGGAGAGGCAGCTGCAGGATTGTCTGGGCTCAGCAGAAGCCCCAGGAACCGGCAGGGCTCCAGCTGATTGGCGCTTCGGGAAGCAGGGTGGAGCTGGAGGTGAACTGAAGAAAAAGTGGGGGGCTATAAAAGGAGGCTATAAAAGGAGGAAAGGGGGTAAAAAAACAACAGGGAAAGAGAAGGAGAGCTCAGCCGGCAGGGAGGAAACAGGGACAGAGCAGCAGCTGTTGCTGGAAGAAAAGTTCTCCTTGTTCATTTTCTCCAGCCAGGAGAATGCAATCAGTGCTGATGAAATGAAAAGCCGGCATGTCAGAAAGGAGGTGGAGCCTTTCAGTCTCAGAATGCAACATTGTGATACATGACATGCCTAAGGCAGCTTAAAGAAAAAAACCCAGAGTTTATGTGTTTCTAATTTTGTGAGCCTTTCTTGCTTTGCACTTGATTCCTGTGTCTTTAAGGGTACAGGGAAGGGATTGGTGGTGGGGGATTGGGGGTGTATTCTTACTACACTGTGAAAGGAGAGATAAGAAGGGACGACCAGCTAGCTCAGGAGTCCAGAAACTTAGCAATATTAAGACCTGTGGACTTCTACTCCCAGAATTCCTCATCTAGCCATGATGGCTAAGGAAATCTGGGAGTTGAAGTCCACAAGTCTTAAAAGTGCCAAGTTCGAAGACTCCTGAGCTAGCTGTTAGTGGTGCATATTAATGAACATGGATAAGTTCATCAAACGTTTGACAGTGCAAAGGGAAAGTGATTCAGCAAAGGAACAACCACCAAAGAAATTAAAACTGGTACTTTCCCCCTTTTTTCCTACAGTTTGTAATATTTTATTATAGAATAAAATACAAAAATACAAAAGCAAATAGTAGGGCACAGTGGGGAGGAAAAATTGGGGAAAAGTGAGGGGGAGAAGGGAAAAAGAACAGACTTCCTCTGTTGCAGTAGAAGGAAGCATTGAACCTCAACTTTTTACTTTTCCATAATATTATAAACTAGCCATTTCTATAACAACAAAAAAATCTAATCAGTAAAACCCCAAATCCCCCCCTCTCCCTTTTTTTAGTCAAGTTTAGACACCTTGCTAAGCACTGGTGGTACTCAAATATTGTCCTAAAAGTGGTACAATCTGTGAAAAGGTTGAAAAGCCCTGTTTTAGACCAACCCCCTGCTCAGGCAGGAAGTCCTATGTTGGTTAAACAAATGAAACTCAATTCTGTTCCCAAAAATGTAATCTGTAGATTCAGTGTAAGCAACTTTCTCCTTATTTTCAGTGTAAGCATATTTCTGCTTATTTTCAGCGTAAGCAACTTTCTGTTCAGAAAGAGTAAGAATAATAAGCCAAAGAAATCAAAAAGCATAAGGAGAAAAGGTAAATATAATACAGATAAAAAGTGTTTATATAAAACCCTTCACTATAACGCTCTACACGTTTCAATCCTTGAAAACTATCCATGCTTCTATTTTTCCCTCTTTCTTTTTCAGGCTACCATTAATTTCATCCGACCATGACTTTACTGGCCTTTCCTTTTTTCTCTTGATCGTCTTTCGTCTATTATAAATTTATTTTTCATTCAGTCATTATTCATTGTCTTAATGTGACCAAAGCACTTATTCACATTTGCATTTACTTTATGTTCATTCAGTACTTCTCAAACTTATATCTTCTTGTTTTACTCTTAAGTAACCCCTTGACACTATATGTAATGTGCTTTTATATTTCTCTTGACTTATTCAACTCTCATTTCCTTATAAGAAGGAGGGCAGAAGAAAGCTCCCACAGAATGAGTCTGGCTTCCAATGAGCATTCATTCCTAGCAACAGACCACATTTATGCTGGTTCTTTTTCCATTATTTTGTTTTCTTGGGCACCAGCATTGATAGTAATCATTCCCATGTCACTCTTTAACATACAGTATCACTGAGATAAATCTCTAAACAAAACTTCTTTCAGTATTCTCTTATGTCAGTTCCCTCCCAAATAATTTCATCTTTTTTCCTTTGAATTTCATTCACTCTCCTGATGGTTATTTACTTAGCCCTTTTCACCCATTCTGAAAAGATTTTTTTTTAAAAAAATATAATACCAAAATACTTCTGCAGTTCCTCTGATTTAATTTGAATTGTTCTGTGATCTCTTTGATTGCATTTTTTTGCAAGTACATTTTTCTCCCTATACCCATTTTATATTTTTTTTCTCACTCATTTTTGGCAGTAGTCATTCTGATATTATTTTGACTTCATCCCACAACCTCATTCACTCCATCATTCCATTGAGCATCCTTTTTTGTACTCCCCATCAGCATAACTCCAGACCTTTCTCTGGCACTCTATAACATAATTATTTTAACTCTGTTCCAAGCAGCTTCTCCATCCTCTTTCCTTATGTCAAGTTCCTATTCATTCTGTGTGAGATAGTTTACCTTCTAATATTTTTTAATTCAAGAAGCATACTTTCTTTTCCTGCAGATATTCTATTTTTCTTCTCATTTCTTCCCCTTTGTTCCTCTTCTTCAATGCCTATCTTTTCCCACGATCCTCTCTCATCACCAGAAAAAAAATTGTATTCTTCACTAATTCTGTCAACCTTTTATCATTAAGTCACCAATCAATGGTGCATTTAGATGGATATTAATTCTTTTTCCATATATGCATATGAATAGACTGATTCTAGATTGCATTCAAAATATTACACAATTTTTCTCAAAACCCATCTCTGTTTTTTTTTACATTATCATCATTCACTGCAGCTTGATGAAGATGCTATCTGTTCAAATCATATTTGATTGATTCTATGAACCAGCTCTCCCCACATTTTTCCAATCTTGTACAGTTTCTTTCAGTTGCTTTATGCTTTGGCTGTGGTCAGTTTGGATGGTGTCTAGCCATTGTGTATCTGGTGGCCCCATTTTCTTTTATTGTACTATTGACCACTCCAAACAAAATTGCCTTTTCCAGTGAGTTTGATTTCATGACATGGTTGAAATAAGTAAGGTGGAATGTTGTGATTTTTCCCTTGCAGCAAAATGTCTGGTTTCATATACTCCACCACTTGGTTGTTTGTCCCCTTTGCTGTACTGGAGCATAACATGTAGCAAACATCAACCTATGGATTCCTACTTTTATATGCATTGATAACATACTATCAATGTATATTTTACGAAGTTTATACTTTCAAATTTTAGCTCTTTATTTGTAATTAGACTTAAATGTTCACATTCTTGTATTTAATTATCAGAATATAACCCTCAAAATCTAACCACCTTCATTCAGTTCTGTGACATCTTTCCTTTTTATGTTGCACAAACATACATTTTTTTTGTTTTCATCTGTTAATTTATTCTCTTTACCATTTACTTCCCATAACTTCTATGTCACAATTTTCCATATACTGTGATCATCATTAAATGGCCCCACATATATTGACTACTGGTATCCATTATGAGTTTGGTCAATCCAGGCTTTCACAAATCCTCTTTTAGTAACAATTTCAGACCATTTAAATTAGGTATTCAACTGTTTTTGTATCCATGCCACATGCAGCAGGACCTATAGTAGTGAGGATAATAGCCCATAGTTGGGGTACATCATGGCCAATATGTCAGAAGTCAGTCCAAACCCAAGTTTTATCGCAAGCAAGTTCCCACTATTTAAGGTAAAGAAGGCTTTGCACTCTAGAGGGATCCTGAAAGCTAGCATAACTATTGCCTATGTGGAAGGTTTATATAGTGTATTGAAATACATCCAGGATGTACAGAGATAAAAGATCTAGACATATTTAAAAAGAGCACGGCGGCAGATAAAATACTTCTTTTAGTAAGAAAATAACAAGAATGGAAAGTCTGTTCAGACTGCTTTTTATTGTTCTTACTCTTCTCCCCAGGTGGGTTGCTGTTTTTGAAAAAAAAAATACAGGTTGGTGATGCATTACAGCTTGGCACATTGTATTATTTTTCTCTCTCTTTGCTAGGTCTAAGGAGGGCATTTCATCAAAATAATTGCCTGGAAAAAGAAAGCATGTAGGAGTCAAGTTCCTGGAATGTAAAAGGAGGGTTACAGGACAAGCCAACCGATAAATTGTGAAAAAAAACCCAAAAACTTAGGGACTGTTAATAGGCTCTTTATTGTGCATGCAGTAAATGATTTTTTCATCAGTAGAGTTGCCATGTTCATTGAGATCAAATGAAAAAGAAGATCAGGCAGGAGCAAGCAAAGGAAACACTGTTCTCTGTAGAGAATTGCTACATAAATATTGATAAAATACAAAGTCAAAAGATGGGATAGAATCCAACAGGTTTTCAAATATGTCGTATCTACTTGTCCACTCATCTATATTTGGCGTGACTCAGTGGTGGTCAAATACTACTTTTATTCTTTTTTGTAAATCAGTTTAGATTTCTTTTCATGGTAGTCACTTATGTGAAAATATATATTGCTTTTTTAAATAATTCATATTTATTCCTATATTTATTTGTTGCATATAGGTTCTACTTTTCCTCCAAGAACTCAGAATGTATATATACCACAGCCCCCACCTAACCTTCACAGCAACACAAAAATAAATAAAAGGATGATGATTGGCTCAAGGTTGACTGCTTGACTGGGTCTAGATTACCTAATTCAAGAAGGTCATCTTATTCCCCAATCTAAGTCTGTGCTCTAACTACTGTATTACATGATTTGCTAGTGAATTGATTCTATCTAATAGTAGCTTTCAACTCCACAGATGAATCTTTCCACTCATTCCAATGCAGCTATTGAATCTTTTTCTTAATTAAAGTTTGAATAGCCTTTGTGGCCATCATACATATTAAAGAATCATGGGTAATGATTCTGAGTCTCTAAAGAATTTGGTCATTGACAGATTGAACATTGGCTAACTGTCACCTCAGGTTTTAATACCTGAGGTGAATAAGATATAGTTGCCCTACAGCCAAATACATCTGAGACAAAAGTCTTTATAATTTCAATGAGAGATAGTTTCCTATGAAATAGAATCAGAAAATGTAGGGATAACATCATTATTTTTAATAGCCTTTATGGAATTCCATTTATATTTCTTTTTACTTAGCTCTAGTTTTAAAAAGTACCCCCCCTCAATAAACTAATATAAAAAGATTATAAAGAAAGTTGGGAGCCAATTTTTGAAGGGTGAACTTGGTGGCTGGATATAATTCTGAAAAATATAATGTAATAGCAATCTACCTCAAATTCAGTGATATTGATTTAACAGCCGTATTTATCCTTCTGAAGATAATGTTAATCCTAGTCAATATTTAACTGAGGAAAAAGTATCTGATCCTAAATGAAATCGTGTCAGTAAGTTCCATTAGAAAGCTGGTAACTTTTCATCAGAAAATTGAAGTAATAATCATGGCCAGTTAAAAAAAAACCTGTACCAGTGAGATAGGCTCATTCAATGAAGTACCAAAGATAAATCAACAAACAATAGAATGAGAGAAAATAAAAATGGTATCATCTAAGGATAGGTAGACTAATATACAGCCAGCCTATCTTGCTGTATTTATTCCTCTATCAGTTTCCATTTATTTACCTTTAAAAAATGTTTTCCAAAGAGTTTTCCCTCTACTGATGTTAAAGATATAAATTTCCCAGATACAGGTTTTTTAATGTAAATTCAACTAATGTAAGCTATCTTTATAAATGAAACTATCTCCTTTTGTACATTATTCTAGAAACATACATGATTGCACCTCCCATAACAAGTGTGTGTGTTGGGAGGAGGGTCTTATGTACATTTTTTAACAGAGAAAGATTGGACACTATTATTTCAATTTCTATAGCTGTCTACCCATACAAATTTATGAGCTTACAAGGGTTAAAAAAGCAATAATATAAACAAGTTAAATAGAAATTGAAATGACCATGCGGTAGGTATGGGAAAACTAATTCAAATTCAACCAAGGGATCGCCTAGTATCCTGTCTATAGCCTTGGAAACAGCCAGCTTGTCAAAGCTTTCTTGAAAACAAGCAGGCAAGGTTGAAGCTAGGTGGACCTTGGCAAAAATGTATTGGAAAAGGCAGATGCAGCAACAAAGAAAGAATGCCTCTTGATCCTATAAAATGACATTGTTTAAGCATGCCAACCAGATAGGCAGAAATAATTGGAGACAGATGGTCTTGAAAATATTCCCTGTATGCCATGTACTTCATAAATCTTGAGCTGCACTGTACAGATAACCAATACAGATTCAGGTGGTCATACAAATATACAGGTTGATTCATGATGCTGTCCAGCCAAACCATTGATGGATCTTATAAGTTTCTTCCATATAAATGCAGAGGAAATTTCTTATATATTCTTAATTATGACTTGTCTTCATAGAACCTATAGTTGGAATGAGCTTAATTAGTACACAAAGTCAGTGATTTGCTGTAGGGTTTTGATAGAAGGGCTAAATTTAAAGAATTTGGAGATGCTCCACTTCATGCAGAAAAAAAAACAAAAAATCAATTTGACAAACAAATATGTAGAATGAGAATCTCCAACTTATATTTTGTTTAAGGGAAAGTGACTGTCTAATTCTATGAGGGTGGTTATATAGGTTTCGGGGGGGAAAGTTAGCATCAATTTTTCATAACAATGCCCCAAGTTAGTTAGAAAAGCAATGTTCCTGGTGAACCACACTGCCATTCCTAAATCATTCCCAGTTATTCACAATCACAATAGTTTAGGATAATCCAATTAACTGATTCTCTGAGGCTAGTTTTGCAATGTGTTTCTGCAAAAAGGAAAAGCCACATTGTACTCTGCAACATCTTGGAGCCATAGAATTTGATTAGTAAATTCAGTATTTCAATTTGTTACATTATTTTCCTTGCTAGGAAGTTACTGTATAATTCATGGTTTGCACATTGTGACATAACACATTTCCTAATGGAAGAAATAACATTTTAAAGCATTGTTTCACATAATTTGGCATTGTTACAAAATATACTGTAGATGTCATGTTGTTTGACCATGATAAGCACTGTTATGAATAGTTTGTATAAATTGCACAGATTTATAATATTACTCAAAATATACTGGAGAAGGGACATGGCATCCAAAATCTTGCCAACTTCTAATTTAAGGCTTAGCATGCAGGAACAACACCTGATCCATTACAATGTGATAAAGTTTTCATCTTATCTGAATGCACTTTTAGGCTGTGAAATAATGAACTTATTTGATACTAGAAGGAGGACTTTTCATGTAAATAAAACCTTATTTGCACTTTCTTTCAAAATCAGTGGCAAGCTGCTTTAAAATAAAATGAAATTATTTTATTATCATATCACGAGGTTCCAATCGCAGCTTTACAGATTCAAGTAAACATATTCCCAAAGTCATGGAGATCATGTGACCCATGACAGGCTGTTCTTGCATTGAAATTAATTAAGTTCTGATTCTGAATGGGCTGAACACCCTTGTCATAACACTTGGAAATAGTTAATTACTTTGACCTGTGGTGTCACAAAATCATTTGGTAGATTATTTCAGAGCAGCTGCTGTCAAAAACAAATATGAATAATATTAGAACTTGTAAAGAAAACTGAAATTTGTTCTCCCAACTCAAGTCACAATGTACTCTGCTCTGTTTAATTAAAAGCAGAAAAGGTTCACCTAAATAGGCCACTCACAAATGTATCTCTCAAATGAAACCGTCCTTGTCTTCATATTTATCAGGCAGTGCCACCAAAGATGTTTCTCGCATGAATAAGTCAATTACTTTTCTCTAACAGCTTGGAAGTACACTTATGAGGATTAAAAGGTACTACTTAACTCCATGCTGGAGGTTTAAAAAGCTCACCTGCACTTGAAAGAATATGCAGTTTGCAGGTACCACCTACAAGGAAGCAGGTGTCCCATTTCTTAAATTAGGAAGTGAAATAAAGAACAGCAGTCAGTATAAAAATGGTTAGGTGTTAATGGTTCATTTCTTCAAAAGATCCCTTTTAGTAGAGAATTTGACAATGTTCTTCTTCACAGCCTTCTCTGAAAGTTGTACTTAAATAAAATCCTTGAAATAAACCATTGGAAAGGTTGGCCAAAGTTAAACCTTCACTGCCTTCATTTCACAGGTAGAATATTCTGTTTATTGCCTAGTTTAATCTATTTTTATACACATCAAAAGACCTTTCTCATTCTTTAAATGGAATTCACTTCCCACATGTCAATATCATTTTTAGTCCTTGGGACAGAGAGCAAATCTCATATTCCCTGAAGTAATGTAATCAAATTAAATTATAGCATGGCATAGAAGGACACCCCTTCATGGATTACTGCCTTGTCGTGGCGAAGGGGCTTGTGTAATTCAATGAAGCTATGAGCTATGCTGTGCAGGGCCACCCAAGACAGAAAGGTCATAGCAGAGAGTTCTGACAAAACGTGATCCACTGGAGAAGGAGATGGCAAACCACTCCAGTATCTTTGCCATGAAAACCCTATGGACAGTACCAAAAGGCAAAACGATATGACGCTGGAAGATGAGCCCCTCAGGTCGGAAGGCATCCAATATGCTACTGGGGAAGAGCAGAGGGCTAGTACTAGTAGCGCCAGAAAGAATGAAGCGACTGGGCCAAAGCCGAAAGGATGCTCAGCTGTGGATATGTCTGGTGGTGAAAGGAAAGTCCGATGCTGTAAAGATTCTTTCTCCATAGGAACCTGGAATGTAAGATCCATGAATCAAGGAAAGCTGGACGTGGTCAAACAAGAGATGACAAGACTAGACATCGACATCTTATGTATCAGCGAACTAAAATGGACAGGAATGGGTGAATTTAATTCAGATAACCATCAGGTATACTACTGCGGGCAAGAATCCCTCAGAAGAAATGGAGTAGCCTTCATAGTCAATAAAAAAGTAGGAAAAGCAATACTGGGATACAACCCTCAAAATGACAGAATGATCTCAGTTCGAATCCAAGGCAAACCATTCAATATCACAGTAGTCCAAGTCTATGCCCCAACCACCAGTGCTGAAGAGGATGAAATTGACCGGTTCTATGAAGCCCTACAGCACCTTATAGAACTAACACCCAAAAATGATGTCCTTATCATCATGGGAGATTGGAATGCTAAAGTAGGAAGCCAAAAGATAACTGGAATAACAGGCAAGTTTGGCCCTGGAGTACAAAATGAAGCTGGGCACAGGCTGATAGAATTTTGTCAAGAGAATACGATGGTCATAGCAAACACTCTTTTCCAACAACCCAAGAGACGGCTTTACACATGGACATCACCAGATGGTCAACACAGAAATCAGATTGACTATATGCTCTGCAGCCAAAGATGGAGAAGCTCTATACAGTCAGTAAAAACAAGACCAGGAGCTGACTGTGGCTCAGACCATGAGCTTCTTGTTGCAAAGTTTAGGCTTAAATTAAAGAAAGTAGGGGAAAGTGCTAGGCCAGTCAGGTATGAATTAAATCATATCCCTGTTGAATATACAGTAGAGGTGACAAATAGATTTAAAGAATTAGATCTGATAGACAGAGTGCCTGAAGAACTATGGACAGAGGTTCACAACATTGTACAACAGGTAGCAACCAAAACCATCCCAAAGAAAAAGAAATGCAAGAAAGCAAAATGGCTGTCTGAGGAAGCTTTGCAAATAGCTGAGTAAAGGAGGGAAGCGAAAGGCAAGGGAGAAAAAGAAAGATATGCCCAATTAAATGCAGAATTCCAAAGAATAGCTAGAAGAGATAAGAATGCCTTCTTAAATGAACAATGCAAAGAAATAGAAGAAAACAATAGAATAGGGAGGACCAGAGATGTTTTCAAGAAAATTGGAGAGATGAAGGGAACGTTTCATGCAAAAATGGGCATGATAAAGGACCAAAATGGCAGGGACCTAACAGAGGAAGAAGAGATTAAGAAGAGGTGGCAAAATTACACAGAAGAACTATACAAGAATGAGCTTAATGTCCCTGATAATCACAGTGAGGTGGTCACTGACCTCGAGCCAGACATCCTAGAATGTGAAGTGAAGTGGGCCTTAGAAAAGCTGAGCAACAACAAAGCTAGTGGAGGTGACAGTATTCCAGCTGAGCTATTCAAAATCTTAAAAGACGATGCAGTAAAAGTGCTACACTCAATTTGCCAGCAAATTTGGAAAACTCAACAGTGGCCACAGGACTGGAAAAGATCAGTTTACATTCCAATTCCAAAGAAAGGCAGTGCCAAAGAATGTTCAAACTATCACACCATTGCACTCATTTCTCATGCTAGTAAAGTTATGCTTAAAATTCTACAAGCTAGACTCCAGCAGTATGTGGATCGAGAATTACCAGAAGTACAGACAGGATTTCGAAGAGGCAGAGGAACTAGAGATCAAATTGCTAACATACGCTGGATCATGGAGAAAGCTAGAGAGTTCCAGAAAAACATCTACTTCTGCTTCATTGACTATGCTAAAGTCTTTGATTGTGTGGATCATAACAAACTGTGGCAAGTCCTTAAAGAGATGGGCGTACCAGACCATCTTATTTGTCTCTTGAGAAACCTATATGTGGGCCAAGAAGCAACAGTGAGAACTGGACACGGAACCACTGATTGGTTCAAAATTGGGAAAGGAGTCCGGCAAGGCTGTATACTGTCGCCTTGCCTATTTAACTTATATGCAGAGCACATCATGAGAAAGGCAGGGCTAGATGAATCAAAAGTTGGAATTAAGATTGCCGGAAGAAACATCAACAACCTAAGATATGCAGATGATACCACTCTAATGGCAGAAAGTGAAGAGGAACTAAAGAGCCTCTTGTTGCGAGTGAAGAAGGAGAGTGCAAAACTTGGGTTGAAACTAAACATTAAGAAAACCAAGATCATGGCATCTGGCCCTCTCAATTCCTGGCAAATAGATGGGGAAGAAATGGAGGTAGTGACAGATTTTATTTTCCTGGGCTCCAAGATCACTGCAGATGGGGACTGTAGCCAAGAAATTAAAAGACGCTTGCTCCTGGGGAGGAAAGCCATGGCAAATCTAGACAGCACACTAAAAAGCAGAGACATCACCCTGTCAACAAAAGTGCGTATAGTCAAGGCTATGGTCTTCCCAGTTGCAATGTATGGCAGTGAAAACTGGACCATACGAAAGGCTGAGCGCCAAAGAATTGAGGCCTTTGAACTATGGTGCTGGAGAAGACTCCTGCGAGTCCCTTGGACTGCAAGGCGATCAAACCGGTCAGTCCTAGAGGAGATCAACCCTGACTGCTCTTTAGAAGGCCAGATCCTGAAGCTAAAACTCAAATACTTTGGCCACCTAATGAGAAGGAAGGACTCACTGGAGAAGAGCCTAATGCTGGGAAAGATTGAGGGCAATAGAAGAAGGGGACGACAGAGAATGAGGTGGCTGGATGGAGTCACTGAAGCATTAGGCGTGAGCTTAAATGGACTCCAGAAGATGGTAGAGGACAGGAAGGCCTGGAGGAACATTGTCCATAGGGTCACGATGGGTCGGACACGACTTCGCAACTAACAACAACAACAATAGAAGGACAAGGTTTGTTTTCATCAGTCAGAAAATTCTATAAGCCTTCAAATCACACTCATTGCCTACACTTGCAACTCTGGCTAAAATCCAAATTTTCTTGATGCTTAAAAAGTATTAAGGTTCCACTTTTCTTTTAAATTAGCTCACAGTCACCTGTGTACAATTGTATATTTCTAGGGTTGAGGGAATCAGTACAAAACAAGTCTGTTTTAGTGTACGCTTTGGTTTAAATTTCTATGAAAACAAAACTATTTTCTTTTACAACCTTTCTTAAGATGTGAAACTGCTCTATACTCTTGTGCAAATAGAATTACCCTGAGGTAAGATGGGCAGCCAATTAATTTTATAGAAAGAAAGAAAGAAAGAAAGAAAGAAAGAAAGAAAGAAAGAAAGAAAGAAAGAAAGAAAGAAAGAAAGAAAGAAAGAAAGGCAAATGTTCCTAATTTTGTGGTTCATTACATAAATGTACAGTATACAGGTGATTTCTTTATTCTCAATTTCAGTATACAAATTTCAGAAACCTGTATTTCTTTGTCAGCTGCATTTCTCACAAACAGAGGTGTGTATTTGTGTGGGTTTTTTTAATTGGAAAAAGATGGATCTCAGCAAGCCCATTCAGTGCTCACGACTGTCCTGTGGTCGAATCCATGTGAACAGATCTCTCCAATCTGTTCTGACACAAATCCTTAGCACATTTTGTATAGCCTTAAAAACATATGTTCAAGTTATACTAATACGACCTTATAAGCAATTCTTTTCCATAAGCAGACTGGACTTACAATACAACTAACACAGCAACAAAAATCAACTTGTAAAGATTTGGCTAGCCATGTTATTTCTATCTAGACATCCAGTGTTCAAATTTCAAACTTCTTTGTGGCACATATATTATCCTTGCCTACAAGAATTTCACCATGCTTTTCATCAGAGGAGCCACTCAGTGAAACGGTGAGCTTACAAATTTAAAAGGACAAATCAGTCGAGCAAATTACACTAATGGCTGAGTGATGTAATCATTTTCTTATATACTGCTCAAAAACATAAAGGGAACCCTTAAACAACACAATGTACTGTATTTAATAATAGGATGTCTTATTTTCTGTTCCCTTTATTTTTTTGAGCAGTAAATTTTCAGTCAATTCAATTTTCAAGGACTAAGGACAAGCAATATGATTAACTGTACAATGATGTACAGGCCAATGGAAGTTGTTTTCAAACAAATCCGTAAACAGTATATTCTTACATGCATGCAAATTTCCTGAAGTTCAGTGGGGTTTAGTGAATGTAAAATAAGGATATATGTGTAATAAATCTGTCTAAATCAATTGTTTCGTGCTGGTTAAAAGTGAACAAGCAAAAAGGTAAAAAATATTTCATTTTTTTTGCTTCGGCAAATAAATTTTGCAACCAGATTCCTAAAAATATTATTAAAAAGGGTTTACAAAGAGATGGACAGAAAATAATTACTCTAAACAGTTCAGTCAGATGGCCTACCCAGATAATTTCCCATATATATTCATCCTAGTTCCTGTTTTGAATGGCTTTTGATTTTTCCCAATATTGTCAATCCACTTTCTCTTTGTGATACTTAGCAAACATATTTTAAAAAATAGATTTGGGGGCTGAGCTGAAAAGTTACAAGAACATTACTATTTGTCAATTTTAGTTTATGTCCTCATTTGTTCTTATTTTTATTCCATTTTTTAAAAGCTTTCTTTTCATTTGTTGTGTGTACTGTATGTTCAGAACTGTTTCTCAGTACAGAGATGTCAGTTACATCTAACAGTAATTTAATTCCAGGTCTGAAAAAAATGCAAGAAAAGTGCAATAAATAAATAAATAAATAAATAAATAAATAAATAAATAAATAAATAAATAAATAAATAAATAAATAAATAAATAAATATAATAAAATAAATAAAATAAAATAAAATAAAATAAAATAAAATAAAATAATAAAATAAAATAAAATAATAAAATAAAATAAAATAAAATAAAATAAAATAAAATAAAATAAAATAAAATAAAATAAATAAAAAACAAACTTTGGTAAAAGAAGTCCAGGATTTAAACTGCAGTAGGTAGAGACTGCACTCTCCTTTTGATAATCAACTGATTAAGATGGCTTGATCTTAATACGCCATAACAATTCTTATCTAGATTTGTTGTGTTAAGTGTCTGGGAAGTTTCTGCAGATTTTAAAGCAGAGAGTCTGATTAGTCTTATTACTGAGTTACTTTTAAAATATTCAGAGAATGTTACCATTTAAAGCAATGAATCGGAGGTCATCATAAACTCAAATAATGTCAGCCAGACTTTCAGTTCCCTTGAATATAAGTAACAGTAAAACTTTATCTATGTGTGTATATGTTCTTCTTCAAGGTTGCACAATGATAATTGCTTCTGGACATAAAAATTTAAATTTACTTCATGGCTGAACAGATCAAAGTGGGACTACTATTAGGCTAAAGGAAGCTATTTCAAGTGACAAACTGGAACATAGCGAGAGTCCCCATATTTATATTCTGTCCAGAACAATCAGTTTACAGAACACAAAGAATATGGCATTATGGAGCAATGTTCTTTACCAGCTGGCTACCCCACGTGTGAAGGTATGAAGAGCCTATGACATTCCCTAACCCAGGCAGCATTCTGGAGCCTGTGTCTACTTGACAATATGACAAAATCAGGCCACCTCAAAGTAATAATTAAAGGTCAGTCTATGTGGTTAGAGGGCTAGTGATGATTGTGCTGGTTGTGATTGTGAAGCATATAAGAGGAATAAACATGAAGATCCCCACTTACTTCAGGTCATGGGTCTTCTTGGACCAATTTTGATAGCAGAGTCTGGGAATCAGGAAAATTGTTAGCTAGAAAATGCTTCTTGGCTTCAAGCCCTACATTATTATAGTTTATTGACAGTGTTAAGATTTAGCTTTATGCTCCCCCTTCTTTCCAAATACTTTTCCCCCCAGATTTATTCCTTATATCAACAAAAAAAAACAGGACACTTCAAAGTCACCCTATGCTATCTCAGTTCTAATTCTCTTATGAGACTGGACGATGTCATACCATTACTCAATTCTTGTAGTATTCCAGACTCTTAACTGAAATAATGAAAAGGATTGTTCACCGATTGGATTGACTGACATTTTTGCTAGATTGCTACCAAATAAGAATGATGATTAGCACTTGTTCTGATTTTGAAAGCTTCTCTGAAAGGCTCTTTTATGAACCCTGGTTAGAAATAGCATTCACCCAAACGAATAAAATATTCAAAATTAGGACAAAAAGGGTAATGTCACGTTTCTGACATATGGGCTTTTCAAGTGACTCTGAGGCATTGTTGACCTTAAAAGTCCTTTATTAGCCTAATACACCGGCAAATGCTTGCTCGAAAGAAGCTGGAATCTGAAAACTCCGCCCCTTGCACAATATATTAAAACACAATTCTCTACCTTTCTAATTTTGTCATTAATCATATTCTCCAATTAATTTAAAGAATCAGTTTCCCTTCCGTTACAAGAACCGCCAAACCTTATCTTTTTTAGAGAGACAAATGGCCTTGAAAGTGCAATCCTACTCATTCCCCCTCATAACTTTAAACTAAAACAATACAGGTCTTAAAGCAAGACACAAGTTTAACATATGAAATAGCTACTTCTTCATCTCATGTCAAGCAATAACATTCGATGTTAGCAGTGTTGACATCTGGCCCCCCTTAGAAAAAGGACAGATCCTGTAATGTAAACAAAACACAAGTTAGGAATTGGCTTTTGGTTTGTTGGGGTGTTTCTCATAAAACCTTTTGATAAGTCTGTCAGCTTTCACATCAGTAGATTTTACCCAGCTGGCTTCAGACAATGGGTATCCCTTCCACTGTACTAGGTATTGCAATTTTCCCTTAAAGATTCTAGAGTCCAGAATACATTTCACTTCATAATGGGTTTTACCTGCTACCACGAGGGGTCCAGGTGCTTTCTTAGGGGGAAGTCTTAAAGTGGAGGTTCGAAAAAGTTTCAGCAAGCTACAGTGTACTACCGGGTGAATTTTCCCCCAAAGTCTGGGTAGTTTCAATTTTACTGTGACCGGGTTGATGATTTTCACAATGGGGAAAGGCCCCAAGAATTCCGGTCCCAATTTCTTATTGGGTAGTTTGAGTTGTAGGTATTTGGTTGACAAATAGACCTTTTCCCCAACTTGGAATGTTCTTTGGGGAGCTCTCTTTTTGTCAGCTTGCTTTTTGTAGGTCTTAAAAGTCTTTTTTAAGGCCACCTTTGTATTTTTCCAAACTTATTCCCAACCCCTCACCCAATGATCAAGAGTCTGGGAAGCAGAGGGTAACTGAGGGTATTCCAGTATGGGGTTGAATTCTTTCCCTGTGGCTACATGGAAAGGAGTGTAGCCAGTGCTGCTATGTACTGAATTATTGTAAGCCACCTCTGCAAAAGGGAGGCGGTCAGTCCAGTTTGTTTGTTGGTAAGAGATGTAGCATCTAAGGTATTGTTGCACCATTTTGTTGGCGGACTCTGCGGCTCTGTTAGTAGCCGGGTGAAAAGCAGTTGATAGGCCTTGAGATGATCCAATTAATTTAAGAAAGTTTCTCCAAAATTTTGCTGTGAACTGCACCCCTCTGTCTGAAATTATTCACTTAGGGATGCCATGTAGTCAATAGATATGTTTTAGGAACAACTTAGTCAGGCGTTGAGCCGATGGAAGTCCTTTGCAGGTGATAAAGTGAGCCTGTTTTGAAAATAGGTCTATCACAATCCAAATGACAGTATTTCCTCTACTGTCAGGTAGGTCTACTATAAAGTCCATAGCTATTTCTTCCCATGGTTGAGAAGGTTCGGCCACTGGTTGCAGTAACCCAGAGGTGTTTCCTGGGATTCTTTTCATGGTGGCACATACAGTACAGCTCTTGACATAGTTTTCTACATCTTGTTTTAGTCCCGGCCACCAAAATTGCTGGCGAGTGAGATGTAGAGTTTTTAGATATCCGAAATGTCCAGCCTGTTTGACATCATGACTGTGTTTGAGGGCATTAAGATGAAGAGCTTCAGGCAAGTACAATTTCCCCCCCTTGTAAGCCAGACCATTGCTGCATGTTAGGGATGTCTGATTGTCTTTAAACCATTGATCAGTGAGGAGTTCTTGCTTTATTTTCTTTACCCCAGAGTCATCAGGATTAGGGGTCCTACGAGGCGTGAGTTGGGCCACAGTTTGTGGACCGGGGATAATTGCCTCATGAACTTCTTCACGTTCGCTTTTGTACTGTGGCAATTGGGAGAGCGCATCTGCTAGGAAGTTGTTTCTTCCTGGTATGTACTTTAGAGTAAAGTTAAAACGGTTGAAGTACTGTGCCCATCGTACTTGTTTTGGGACAATTTACAGGGAGTTTTTAGTGCCTCTAAATTTTTGTGATTTGTCCGTACTTCAAAACGCACCTTGCTTCCTTCTAAGTAGTGCCACCAGTTTAATAGCCCCCACCTAGTAGCGAAGGCCTCCTTCTCCCAGACTGTCCATCTCCTTTCATTTTAAGTAAATTTCTTAAAGGTGTAAGTACAAGGTTGCAGTACCCCACTTTTATTCTTTTGAAATAACACTGCTCCGACTGCCATGTCACTGGCATCTACCTGAATTACGAAGGGCTCCCCTGGGCAAGGATGCTTTAGGACTGGTTCAGCCGCAAATAGTCTTTTTAAATTCTCAAAAGCTTTCTGACAACCCATAGTCCATGCTAGTGGCTGGTCAGGTCATGGTTTCCCCCTCCCTTGCCCGCTTTGAGTAGTTTTTTAAGAGGTAGAGCAATCTCAGCAAAAGAGGGAATAAATTGATGGTAGAAGTTGGCAAACCCTAGGAAGCTCTGGAGATGTTTGCAGGTTTTTGGGGGATGCCATTCAATTATAGTTTTTACTTTGGCTGGGTCCATTTCAATACCCTCATTGGAGATTCTATAGCCAAGATAATCTAATTGGGTTTGGTGAAATTCACATTTCGACAATTTGACATAAAGTTTGGCATTCAGTAGTTTCTTTAACACTTCTCTGACCAGTTTTATGTGGTCAGTCATATTCGTGCTGTATATCAAGATTTCATCAAGGTATACTAGGACCCCTTTTGTATAGGTGTTCATGTAGGACCTCATTGATCAACTGCATAAATATGGCTGGGGCCCCCTGCAGTCCAAATGGCATGACCTTGAATTGGTAGCTCCCCAAGGGGCAGTTGAAGGCTGTCTTCCACTCATCCCCCTCCTTTATTCTTACCTGGTAATATGCTTCTCTCAGGTCTAACTTGGTGAAGATGCTCCCCTTCACCAGGTGGGTTAGCAAGTCTTTCAGGAGGGGGAGAGGCTATTTATTTTCCACACTCACAGCGTTTAGGCCTTTATAGTCCATGCAGAGACGTAAAGGCCCATCTTTTTTCTCTTTGAACAACACAGGGGCTCCCCAAACTCCCATTGCTGCAGAGGCCCCAGGCTGGGGTCCTCTGTCTCTTTGGATCTGGAGAGCTTGGCAGGGGACTTCTGGGTCTGGCAAGCAGTCTGATCTGCAGATAGGATTTTCCACTCACCTGAGTAATCAATCTCAGCTGGCCTGGCTGCCCCAAGGCTCCTGGAGTCTCTGCTGGGCTTAATCCACTCTCCTTGGTGTTTGGGTCTAGCTCCCAGCTGGGAGGATTGCTGAAACTCTTTCCTTGCCAGCTTCTTCATTGGCCCTTCCCCCACTGGGGTGGCTGATGGTGCCAGGGAGCTGGCTTCAGGCAATTTTACTCCCTCCATTATGGGATCTTCCCCAACTCTTTGCAGACTGCCTCTGAAGCTTGGAGACAGTGACGGGAGTTTGGGACTCCCTAATTAGTTTAAAAAGTAGTGTGGATTCCAGCTTGATGTCAAGTTTCTGACGTATGGGCTTTTCAAGTGACTCTGAGGTATTGTTGACCTTAAAAGTCCTTTATTAGCCTAATACACCGGCAAATGCTTGCTCGAAAGAAGCTGGAATCTGAAAACTCCGCCCCTTGCACAATATATTAAAACACAATTCTCCACCTTTCTAATTTTGTCATTAATCCTATTCTCCAATTAATTTAAAGAATCAGTTTCCCTTCCTTTAGAAGAACCTCCAAACCTTATCTTCTTTATAGAGACAAATGGCCTTGAAAGTACAATCCTACTCATTCCCCCTCCTAACTTTAAACTAAAACAATACATGTCTTAAAGCAATACACAATTTTAACATATGAAATAGCTACTTCTTCATCTCATGTCAAGCAATAACATTCGATGTTAGCAGCGTTGACAGGGTACATTCATTCCTGAGATTGCTTGCCCCTAGTCTCCAAGCATCTAATAATCAATGTATTTATTTTATTTATTTATATTTATTTTATTGGATTTATATACCGCCCTTCTCCCGAAGGACTCGGGGCGGTGTACAGGGCAGTTAAAACACAATATACAAGGTTAAAAATAAATTACATTAAATTACCCCCAACAAGTAAATCACATTCTACAAATTTAAAATCCCAATCCCTGTGATAAATAAATCAGGAGTCTCACATGAGGTAGATTTGCATTGGCTTGAATACAAGCTCTATTGATGTGTATCTCCCTTTCCAACTCCCTACCTGATACCATGAAGAAGAAACAGAATTAGGGCAGAGCAGTGCTTTATTAGGGATGCGGTGGCTCAGTGGGTTAGGACGCTGAGCTTGTTGATCAGAAGGTTGGCAGTTTGGCGGGTTGAATCCCAAGTGCCGCAGAGTGAGCGCCTGTTACTCGTCCCAGCTTCTGCCAACCTAGCAGTTTGAAAGCACGTAAAAATGCAAGTAGAAAAATAGGGACCACTATGGTGGGAAGGTAACAGCGTTCCGTGCACCTTTGGCGTCTAGTCATGCTGGCCACATGACCATGGAGACGTCCTCGGACAAGCGCTGGCTCTTCGGCTTTGAAACGGAGATGAGCACCGGCCCCTAGAGTTGGAAACAACTAGCACGCATGTGCGGGGGAACCTTTACCTTTACCTTTAGTGCTTTATTAATATAAAATAGACTAATATAGCACTATAATATGATAGAGAGGGAGAGCGAGATAAAGATAAAGATAAAGCTAGAGGAGTGTAGTGGTTAAGGCATCAGGCTAGACAACTTGAAACTGTGAGTTCTTATCATGATTTGGGCATGAATCCAACTGCAGGACCTTGGGCCAGTCATTCTCTCTCAGCTCTAGGAAGAAGCAATGGCAAAGCACTTCTTAAAAACTTTAGCAAGAAAACTGCATGGCAGACAATCTCTGAGAATGAGACACTATTAAACAGAAGATAAAAAAAGAGATAGAGATAGAGAGATCAGTTGAGGCCAGCACTTGTCTTCTATCCTTTTGAACATTGAAAGATCAGTGTCTAGGCCAGGGGTCTTCAAACTTGGTCCTTTTATGACTTGTGGACTTGAACTCCCAGAATTCTTCAGTCAGCATGTCTAGGCGATTGTTAGCAGCAGAGTTTGTTTGCTCCCTATTTAAAAAGCCATTTGGGCAGATGGAAGACCAGATTTTGAAATATCCTCTAATCTTTAAAATATTTAAGACTGTAGTTTCCAGTATGCAGACAGTGAATCTGCATGAGTTTGTCTTTCACTTTTCTTTTAAAATTCTTGGTTTCTGGTCATGATGAGAACAAAAATAACACATGAGAAGTGCAGGTAAAGGTTATGTCTTGGCCTTATTCAAAACATTTTTGGGTGAGTTTTTGAGTGGGATAGTAAATAATTGCAAACTTCTCATGGGTATTACGTGCTTACTATTACCATTGAGTGAGCCTAGAAAAAAAGATAAAGCTCAAGTTTAAAAATGCTCCCCCTCATGTCAACTTGCAGTTCTGTTTCCTTTGGCTAATAAGCTAATTTCATTATGGGTTAACCCTTAGAAATTCATTGGCAACTTTGCAGAAGAAGGAATAACAAATTTTATAAGACACACATTTTGTGAATTACCTTGTACTTCATCAGATGATGTGGTAAGCCTTAATAAGTAAGGCCACACTTGGAATACTGCATCCAGTTTTGGTCACCACGATGTAAAAAATATGTTGAGACTCTAGAAAGAGTACAGAGAAGAGCAACAAAGATGATTAAGATGACTGGAGGCTAAAACATAGGGAACGGTTGCTGGAATTGGGTATGTCTAGTTTAATGAAGAGAAGGACGAGGGGTGACATGATAGCAGTGTTCCAATATCTCAGGGGTTGCCACAAAGAAAAGGGAGTCAAGCTATTCTCCAAAGCACCTGAAGGCAGGACAAGAAGCAATGTATGGAAACTAACCAAAGAGAGAAGCAACCTAGAAGAAAGGAGAAATTTCCTGACAGTTAGAACAATTAATCAGTGGAACAACCTGCCTCCAGAAGCAGTGAATGCTCCAACACTGGAAGAGACTGGACAGCCATTTGTCTAAAATGTTATAGGTTTTCCTGCCTGAGCAGAGGGTTGGACTAGATGACTTCCAAGGTCCCTTCGAACTTTATTATTATTATTATTATTATTATTATTATTATTAATTATTATTGTTGTTGTTGTTGTTGTTGTTATTGTTATTATTGTTATTATTGTTATTATTATTATTTATAATAACTTTAGTACATTTTGTTAGGCTGAAAAAGTGCTACCAGACACTATTAAACTCTCCTCCTACATGATCTCTTATTGTAAGAAGACGATGAAATGGTGCAAATATGGACTTTCTTTTAAGTAGGTGGCTCAGGGAAAGAAAACATAATAATTAAAAATGTTAATTAGTCTTCTACTTGCAAGCCAAGTGTTAAAGCCACTAAGCTATTGTAGCATTGCACAACAAAACTGCCTGCAAAAATATTTAAGACTAAAAGCAGTAGTAAAGAAACTTTTAATTTAAAATTGGCCTTTGTGCCTTTATGTTTGTGTGTTTAAAGCTTTAACTACGCATATATAAATACATTCACATGTATAAAATATCTACAGACAGACAGACTGGTCATAGAAAAGGAGAGTATGCCTATGGAGTTTCTCAATTATCCAGGTCGAGGACTTCAGTTCTTCAGTTCTTCTCAACTGAAGAAGCTTCTTGGAGAGAAGCGAAATGTTTTCAAGGAAAACACTAAGAAAGTCTAGTTGCCTTTTGTAAAAGCACCTTTGGGACAAGAAGGACAGTAATTAACAATTGCTTTCATAAGAGAAAAAATGGAAAGGAACAACAGCAAGGAATTTCTCCAGTAGGATAGGATGGTAGTCAGCTCGCTTAGACTTTATATTTTACAAATTGTTGTCTGATATTTAACCCAAGAGGATTTTATTAAAGTAGTTTAGAGTCAAATAGGAGGAGTAGTTTAAGAATTCAGAGTGGACATTAGACCAGTCTCATGCTGTCTATGCTGACTGGATTTTGCTTTCCAGTGTTAGGAATTCTTTTTTTCCCCCAATCCTGTTGCCTGAAGACCTTTTAACTAAAGATATCAGAGAATTATCTGAGCATGTGCTTAGCTATTAGATTATGATAAGAGGATCCATTGACACCATCATCAGCTGATGAGATATTAAGCCAAAATTGAAAATAAAGAAACCTTGTTTAGAGAGTGAATTCAAACTCTGATATTGCGTGTTGTCTTATCGATATGTGTCAATAGAGACCAATTTTCTCTTCCCTCTTGGAAAACACTTTCTGCTGAATTTCTAGTTCAAGAAGAATTCTCATCCTAGTATAGTTACTAGTATAGAGGCTTCCTTGTATCTAACATTTTCAACCATCTGACTCTCCATCCAGGTTTGATGACTTTTGGTTTGGTTGACTGGTGATGATGGTCCAACATCTGAGACTGGGAAATTATACTTTAGATAGTGTTCCTTCTTGAGTTTAGTAATAAGACAGTATTTCATAAGAACAAATGAAATATATTGCTTGGAAATGATTTTTGGCACTGCCGACTGAACAGCAAAAGAATGGATTCATGATAGTTCAAAACTGGAGTGAATTCTTGGCTCAGCCTTTTATTCATTTCTCTGAAGATGTTACTCATTGTTATGAGAAAAGTTGTCATTTCTTTCTGAACTCATATGCATGGGGGAGTGTGCAGTTTGTTATGTCCTCATGCATATAAAACATTTTCCAAAACTTATACTGGAAAATAAACAGCACATTTTTAAAATAATTAAATACTGATATATGGTTGCAACCTTGTGCTTAATTTACCTTTTAATTTGGAAAGGTAGATACAACTATTATACCCCTGAGTTATAGAAGAAACTTGCAGAAAGGGAATAGCAATTTCAGAAGGGTTTGGGAATATATTAGCATCACAGTATATGGTTTTATCATCAGCCTGGTGAGAGGTTAGGAACTCTGAAATATACAGACAATTCCAGAAAAGTCATAATGGCTATAGAAAGCACTTTATCATTCCTTTAATATAGCCTCCCTCCCCTAGAGAAAAATAGCAAGTACAAGAAGAAAAACAGCTGCAAAGGGGAAACAATATGAATATCTAGTATTTCACAGAAAAACCAATCAGGGTAGTTTTAAAATGCAATAGGTTTTTTTTTAAATTATATTAATGGAGATGATGCTGTTAAACAGAAAGAGAATACATGATCCAGGTTGGTGAATTGGAGGTTGTACTGCTTTTCCAATATTTATTTACTTATTTATATTAGATTCATATACATTTTTATATTCAGAATATCATGGCTGCTTTCCATAATTCTTCAAACAGAATTACATTTCAGGTGTGGAGTATATAATTCAGATATACATCCACATATTTAAACTGCTTTGATCTTGTGGATATTAAAAACACTCATGATGAGATGGGTGGCAAACAAATTTAATAAAAAAATAAATAAAGCCAAAATTGGGAGAACCTAAATCATAATTTTTTTAAAAAAATGTTTTTAAATGTATTCTTTATTTACCCGTATATACTTGAGTATAAGCCGACTCGAGTATAAGCCGAGACCCCCAATTTCACCCCCAAAAACTGGAAAAAGTTGGTGACTTGAGTATAAGCCGATCCGCCGTTCTGCAAGCCTCCGCCGCCGGCTGCTTCGTTCCGCAGCGGAAAGAAGCAGGCAGGCTGCTTCGTTCCGCAGCGGAAAGAAGCAGCCTGCTTCGTTCAGGCTGCTTCGTTCCGCAGCGGAAAGAAGCAGCCTGCTTCGTTCAGGCTGCTTCGTTCCGCAGCGGAAAGAAGCAGGCAGGCTGCTTCGTTCTGCTGCGGAAAGAAGGCTGCTTCTTTCCGCAGCGGAAAGAAGCAGCCTGCTTCGTTCAGGCTGCTTCGTTCCGCAGCGGAAAGAAGCAGGCAGGCTGCTTCGTTCCGCAGCGGAAAGAAGCAGGCAGGCTGCTTCTTTCCGCTGCGGAAAGAAGGCTGCTTCTTTCCGCAGTGGAAAGAAGCAGCCTGCTTCGTTCAGGCTGCTTCGTTCCGCAGCGGAAAGAAGCAGGTAGGCTGCTTCTTTCCGCTGCGGAAAGAAGGCTGCTTCTTTCCGCAGTGGAAAGAAGCAGCCTGCTTCGTTCAGGCTGCTTTGTTCCGCAGCGGAAAGAAGCAGGCAGGCAAGGCACGGAGATCCCGAGACCTGCCGACGTTTGGGGAGGTTTGGGGAGGAGATCCGGAGACCTGCTGACGTTTGGGGAGGTTTGGGCACCTCCCCAAACCTCCCCAAACGTCGGCAGGTCTCCGGATCTCCGTGCCTTGCCTGCCTGCTTCTTTCCGCTGCGGAAAGAAGCAGGCAGGCAAGGCACGGAGATCCGGAGACCTGCCGACGTTTGGGGAGGTTTGGGGAGGTGCCCAAACCTCCCCAAACATCAGCAGGTCTCCGGATCTCCGTGACCTGCCTGCCTGCTTCTTTCCGCAGCGGAAAGAAGCAGGCAGGCAAGGCACGGAGATCCGGAGACCTGCCGACGTTTGGGGAGGTTTGGGGAGGTGCGCGCGCACCTCCCCAAACCTCCCCAAACTTCGGCAGGTCTCCGGACGGCGGCTGCTTGGGAGAGGTGCGCACAATCCCGGAAGCACCAAAGCCTCGGCCGCGCACAAGTCCTCGGTAAGTTTTTTTTGTTGACTGGAGTATAAGCCGAAGTGGAATTTTTCAGCCCAAAAAGTGGGCTGAAAAATTCGGCTTATACTCAAGTATATACGGTATTTATTCTTTAAATGTATTCTTTCAGGGTGGGGTATCATCAGTATGCTGATGATACCCAGCTTTTTCTTTCCACCCCGAACCAACCCAGTCATGCCCTTGCCGTGATGTCCCATTGCCTGGAGGCGGTCTAGGTCTGGATGGGCAGAAACAGGCTTCATCTCAATCCTGCCAAGACTGAGTGGCTGTGCATACCGGCATCTCGGACTAACCAGTTTATTCCACCTTTAGTGATGGGGGGTAAGGTGTTACCCCCCGTCGATAGGGCTCACAACTTGGGCGTCCTCCTGGACTCACAGCTCAGTTTTGAAGACCATATAGGAGCCGTGACCGGGGGGGCCTTTGCCCAGATTCACCTGGTGCGCCAGTTGCAGCCCTACCTGGACCGAGATGACCTGTGCACAGTCACTCATGCGCTCATGACCTCCCGATTGGACTACTGCAATGCTCTCTACATGGGGCTGCCCTTGGGGACCACCTGGAGGCTTCAGCTGGTGCAGAATGCAGATGCATGGGTTGTGATAGGGGTTTCCCGATATTCCCATGTAACACCTCTGCTCCGCAAACTGCATTGGCTTCCGGTTGCCCTCCGGGTGAGATTCAAGGTGCTGGTGATGACCTATAAAGCCCTAAATGGCTTGGGTCCGGGATATCTGAGGGAGCACCTGCTGCCGGCATCAAGCTCCCTTCGTCCTGTGCGCTCCCACAGGGAGGGTCTTCTCAGGGTACCGCCAGTAAAAGATTGCCGGCGGACAATACCCAGGGGGAGGGCCTTCTCTGTGGGTGCGCCTGCCCTTTGATATCAGCTGCCTGTAGAGCTTAGGACTGCCCCTGACCTTCGTTCATTCTGCCGGGACCTGAAGACCTGGCTCTTTGAGCTCTCTGGCCTGGTCTGACCATATTAATTGGGATTTTAACTTTTTTTTTAACTGGGGTTTTATTGCAAGGTTTATATAATTCTTTTAATTGATTTTAAGTTTTGTAACTGTTGTATCTGTTTTTTAAATAACCTTGTGAACTGCCCTGAGTCCTACGGGAGAAGGGCGGTATATAAATTAAATAAATAAATAAACAAACAAACAAACAAACAAACAAATAAATAAATGAGATCAATGTATAGGTACACATGAATGAAAAAGATTAAACAATTCATAAAAAAGAAAGAAAAAAAATAGGAGTAAGAGAAAAAGGAGAATCCAACAGCAAATCTACCTTACATTTTGCATTTACAAGTAGTCACTGGTTTGCAAAAAAGAAACTGTTTGCAATCAGTTAAAAATATTATTATAAATATGCTAAAGAAAAGCATATTTCTTCATCCTTATATGTGCAAAAGAACAGATAAGTCACAACTTCCAAAAGGCAATCCCTAATATCTGGAATAATTATTGCTAAATATTATTTTAGCCAACCCACATGTACAATTAAACTATAATTCATCACAAACAGTTAGATTCCAGACCTCTGGTATATAATTCAAAAACAGCAATAGATTAATAGCTTTAACATTTAAAGATTTCTCCATAAATCTTCTTATAACATTCAAATACTGTGCCAGAAAAGTGTCAACCTATATTATATGAATGTCACCTCACTATTTTATACTCCCAACATGATGAGGTTATTAATCAATCCTTTTTAAACATTCCCAGTAAACTTTAAGAGTCTCTGGTTGAATTAGTCTCTTATAAAAACATATTTAATATTCTTTAAGATCTTAAATACATGATGCTATGAGATACTGCAACTCTGTATTCCAAAGTTCCTTCAAAGAACTTAATGATAACTTCACTATTAAAAAAAGTACTCTAAACTTAAAATAACCTAAAATGCATTCCAATATTGCTTGCAATGTGGGAGTTCTAGGAGTTGTTAATATGTGGGGACCACACTGACAAATCAATAGATGTTTCCACTGTGCTGCCAATTCACAATTTTACACAATCAAATTCCTTCTGCAATGTTTTAGAAACTTGACTGCTAATAAGCTATTTCAAAGTATTAAGCTCTAGTTCACCACATTTTAAAAAATAAATTTTACCATTATTTTTAATTGGAATGATACCAAAATGTAAAATTATTATGTGACTAGGGGCTAATATTATAGTTCTGTCACAACTTCTTCCAATTATGTCTTGTGGTCTTTAATGCAGGTCATACAATGGAATTGTGGTTCAAATCAGAATTATGATTATCTTCCTGTTATTTTGCTCACTTCACTAGTCCACTATGTTTACAAATGGATACACACACACACACACACACACACACACACACACAGTGTGTGTGTGTGTGTGTGTGTGTTTAAATAAATAAATAAAATAGAGAGAGATGAAATTAAAAAAAATATTTTGTAAAAGAAATCTCTCCTGATGACAAGGAGATCACATAGTGACTATCTTACTCTGGTTCAACTGATCACTCCCATTTCAAAATTCCAAACTCATCCTTGAAAATAATCGATATGCTTCAGCCTGATGCTTTCTTTCACAACATATTTGTTTCAATTGTTTTCTATTAAAAGAAATTATACATAATAAAATGGGACAGCCCTTCAGTGCCCAAGGCACTGCACTGAGGACAAGGATTTTGAAAAAAAAATATTTTCAAATGTTGCTTTGGTTTATCTTTATATATAGTATCTTCTCTCTTCTTTGTATAGTTTTAGCTTCGGTTATTAGATTAGCTTTCATCCTGAAATGAGATCTATGTTTGCTCTTTAGTGTTGTTTTTCTCTAGGAATAAATTAATGCAATTTACCTCCTTTGCTTTCCTGCCTGTGAATTTCTCCTGATTTCTGATTGGCCACAAGGGAATGTGTAGAGGTGCTTAGTCTGATCCAGCAGATTTCTTCCGAGGTTTAATTTAGCTCTTAAAGAAGACAAGGTAAAAAAGGTGGGAGTGGTGGGGAATGAAATCAAATTAAATGAAAAACAGTTCCCAGGATTTTTTTTTTCCATTATAAACCACTTTGCTGTGTTTTCTTCCTAAAGACGATGTTTATTAGAAAGAGCTAAATATAAGGAGCTAAATATAAGATGAATAAGAATTCCTTCAATAATACTGCAGAATATAGAATAACAAGTTATAATGAGTGTTATGAAAGTTATGACATTCTTTAAAAAAAACAAACTGTAACAGCTTTCTAAATGACTAATTCAACTGGCAAGATTTCCTAAAATTAAAAACATTTCTGGAACATATTCCAAATTGATTCAAAATCTTAGTAATCAGAAAGGTTTTTAAAGATTCTCCCCCATGACAAATAAAATAAAATGTGCCTTTCTCCTTACAATGCCAAAGACTCTCTCTCTCAAATAAAATGCTATCATTGAAGACTGTTTGGCTTTAATGGAAGGTTTTATGTTAGAAATAGTGCACTCTTAAAAGAATGCCAGAGAGCTGAATATTAGCACAAATGATTTCGCTGGGTCCAGCAAGTGATTGCTGGCAGCTTTCCATTTACCTTTTTGAGTTCCTGGGCAGCTGATGGGTTTCCATTTGCTCTCAATTTGCTCAGAATTCCCACCAAGTTTGAACACCTCTTTCACACTTCTGCTTGAATAAAACTTAATCCTGCAGCTTAATGGGAGCCAATTTCATTTTATTCCAGAGCCTGGCAGCTCTGAGTTGAGCTCTTATCATCAAGTAATTGTTTGCAATATAAAGCTTTACTGAAAGTTTGGAATTAGTCTTGGTCTTCAGGGCCATGAAAGTCTAAACTAGTTTGGGATGCTGCCTTATCTAGTAGATACAGACCAGAAATGGATGAATGGGGGAAAGTTTTATTTGACTTTGAGCCTTGGTGGAGCAGTAGGCTAATGCCTCCTTAAGTAACACCAGCTGCCTGCAATTAGTGCAGGTTCGCATCCCACCAGGCTCAAGGCTGACTCAGCCTTCCATCCTTCCGAGGTAGGTAAAATGAGGACCCAGATTGTTGGGGGCAATTAAGCTGACTTTGTAATGATGCCGCTTGGGGGGGGGCGAAAGCCCTAATAAGCAGGCATATACATAGAATGAAGGCTACTGCTAAGCACATTGGTTTGTGCTTAAATTGTAAGCCGCCCTGAGTCTTCAGAGAAGGGCAGGATATAAATGGGATTAAAATAAAAAAAATAAAAAATTCTACTAACTCTTGGAAGTTGATTCAGGCAATAGAAGGAATATATCTGCCAGAAGGTTCATAAGGTTTAGGATAAAGTATAGAAAAGATAGGCTAGTTCAGGTTTATTTACATCAAATGATTTTCCCTAACTTGGGTTGTACACTTAATAACTGACATTTGGGAAAAAAAATATTTGGATATCATAGACAAGCTTGAACACTTTTGGATTCCATCAAAGCTTAACAGGGGGTTACAGTTTGGGAGATGGAGATGGCTATACCTTAAGTGATACCTAAGCTGATTTATTTATTTATTTATTTATTTATTTATTTATTTATTTATTTATTTATTTATTTATTTATTTATTTACTCATATCTCTTAGATTACATTAATTATTTGTCCTTAAATCTATCTCTGAGATGCTCAAGGACTATCTTTTGATGGTGAATGTTTTTGTTCAGTTTTTATTCTAGTGGAAGGAGTTTCTGTGCAAAGTTCTGCTCAGAAAACTCTTGTTGGCATAAACAGAAAGGTCTTCTTTGATCTACCTAACCTTTTTCTTTATCATAAAGCTTCAGCATAGAATGCTCTTCCTCTTCCTCATCTGATTTGAATCATGCTCTTTCAGCCCTGACCCATCTATTTTTAAAAAAAATTGGCCAGTGATTGCATGATGATAGATGATTTAAGATAAGACTGAAATGGCATAATATGGGTGCTACTTATGGAGACACCATTTTTTGCCAAACATGGTCACTCCTATACATTCATAGAGTTAAATGTTATGTAGGGAGTTTGGTATTCTGTAATTGATGAGTTCTGTCTTAATCTTACCAATAGGATATATAAAGCCTTGGGGATCAGTACCTTTATCGTTGCCTCCTAAATATAATTTGCATAACATGTTAGTCTTTCATTAAAAATAGCTTCCATGTGGATTTAGATATGTGATAAAGCCATTTGGCAGCTTATACAATAAAATCCAAATGATCTGGATGACCAAGACCAAGCTAAGTCAAGAGAGATTTGATCTGGCTTTCTTCATTCATCATGCTGAAATAAAATTATGGCAATAAGCTCTGGTTAATAGGACATTAAAAACTGTCTAAAAACTTCCTCTGTATAGATCTGAGTGTAATAAATATAGAAAATTGGCACCCTAGATCACGGGTTGGCAACCCGCGGCTCCTGAGCTGCATGCGGCTCTTTCAGCCGTCTCCTGTGGCTCCCAGTCCTCCGTCATGTGCAGTCCCGGGGAAAAAAAAGTTCAACCAATTAATTCAAACTTCTTATGGAAAAAAAATCTTGCGAATTGATTGGTTGAATTTTGGTTTGTGGGACTGCCCGCAAGCATCTTTTTTTGTTTGGACTGCACATGGCAGCAGCAGAAGAAGAGATGGAGGACTGATGGAAAGAAGGTGTGTGGGTCGGTCAGATGTGGTGTGGGAGAGGGACATGGAAGCTGATTGAATGTGCATGCGAGGGAGAGGTGCTGCTTGGGGCCACGCATGTTCCATCAGCCTCCATTTGCCTGGCAAGGTGGGGGGAAATTGCCCAGCCTCCCCTCCATTCCCAAACAGCACCTCTTCCTCGTGCAAGTGTGCCGGTTAGGTGATGCTGAGGCTGCGTTGGAAAGCAAAAATAAGCATCGGGCAAAGTGAAGCTTGGTTTCTTGGCTTGCCTCCATCCCTCAGAGCCGGGAGGTGCACTTTGGAGGAGGAGGAGGAGGAGGCTTGCATATACACCTATTTATCCTCTGTTAGATCCTCCTTACTGACTGATCATCAACTACGGACTGCCTTCTATTTGGACTACTCCTTATGCCTTTCTTTAAATATTCTTGCACGGACTTGCTCGCCCTCAGGGGTGCTCCCCCTTCCTGGGTGCGACCCGCTTTTCTAGCCGCTTACGATCTCGAGGAAGGGCCCATCTATTGGGACCCCGAGAGATGGCTGGGCACGGGTAGGGGCCTTCGACGGAAACCCAACAGGAGGCCCCTGGTTAGTTTTCTTTCTAAATTTTTTAGGGGGCTAGGGAGGGGGGAGGGTACTCTTTTTGGTTGTTTGGACAAGGGGGGCAGTCCGACAACCTCTGTTCAGGCCAGTGCCAAGGTAGATCGCGGGGGGGAGGAGCGGGGGTCGGTTGCCTCCGGGGCTCCAGGGCTGGTCGTGGGAATACCTATTCCCACAACGTTAGGGAATGGCAGCAGGTGCAGGAGCAGAGGGCCGTATCGTTCTCAGGGAAGGACTCTCCACTGCTTACAAGCGGTGGGGCACTCCGACCCTCTGGCTCCACCCCGAGGTTCCGGGAGTGAGGATGTGCAGCCTCCTGAGCTCCGGCTGGTGTACTTGAATGCCAGGTCTGTCGTTAATAAAGCTCCTCTCGTCCGTGACTTGGTCGAGGGTGAGCAGGCGGACCTGGCTTGCATCACGGAGACTTGGTTGGGCCCAGAGGGAGGGATTCCTCTGGTTGACCTTTGCCCACCAGGTTTCTGGGTGCTACACCGGCCTCGGGCTCAGGGTAGGGGTGGGGGTGTGGCTGTTGTCATGAGGGAGACCTTGTGTCCGCGGGAGGCCACCGTTCCCCAGATAGTCGGGTGTGAGTCTCTCTTTTTGAGATGCGGCCCTGGTGCGCAGTTGGGCTTGCTGCTGGTGTACCTTTCGCCTAGTCACATAGCAGCAGCCCTGCCTGAGCTTCTCAATGTCCTCTCTGGGTTGGTGATTGAGTTCCCGAAACTTATAGTTTTGGGGGACTTCAATCTACCATCGCTGGGAGGATCATCTGAGTTGGCTCGGGAGTTCATGGCTTCCATGATGGCCATGGACCTGACGCAAGTAATTTCGGGACCAACTCATGAGGGAGGCCACACCCTTGACTTAGTTTTCTTATCTGGATGGTGGTTAGATGATCTTGGTGGGGGCTCCCCAATTGTTATGCCCCTGTCATGGACCGATCATCATCTCCTGCGGCTGGTCTTCCATTTTTCCATCCCCCGCCGTGGGTGTGTGGAACCAATTAAATGGTACCACCCCAGACGCTTAATGGATCCCGAGAGGTTCCAGGCGGCGCTGGGGTCCCCACCTGCCTCCCTTGCTCACAGCTCGGCAGACGCCTTAGTGGAAGCCTGGGAAAGGGCAGCCACTGAGGCTCTTGACCGAGTTGTACCCCTGCGGCCCCTGACTCGGTGCAGATCACGTCGAGCTCCATGGTTTTCCGCGGAGCTCCGGGAGATGAAGTGTCGGAAACGGGGCCTAGAGAGCGGTTGGAGATCCAGCCGATCCGAATCCGACCGATTGCGACTAAGAACCTTTACTAGGTCTTATCTCGCTGCGATAAGGGAGGCGAGGTCTAACCACTTCGCCACCCTTATCGCGTCCGCAGATAATCGCCCGGCCGCCCTGTTTAGGGTGACTCGCTCCCTCTTGAATCAAGAGGTGAGGGAGGAACCCTTGCAGGGTCGTGCCGAGGAGTTTAACCAGCATCTGTCGGACAAAATCGCTCGGATTCGGACCGGTCTGGACTCTGACTGGGCAGAGTCTGTCGAGCAGGACGCAGGCGGTCTTGTCGATATTACCTGGGAGGAGTTTGATTCTGTGACTCCGGAGGAAGTGGACAGGATCATGGGGAGGCTGAGCCCCACCACAGGTTTATTGGACCCGTGCCCTTCCTGGCTGGTCTATGCAGCCCAGCAGAGGACACGCAGCTGGTTCCAGGCAGTTATATCGGCTTCTTTGAATGAGGGTAGCTTCCCCGCCATCTTGAAAGAGGCGGTGGTGAGACCTCTCCTCAAGAAGCCTGCCTTGGACCCAGCTGTATTGAACAACTTTCGTCCTGTCTCCAACCTTCACTTTCTTGCGAAGGTTGTTGAGAGTGTGGTGGCACATCAGCTCCCTCTGGTCCTGGATGAAGCGGATTATCTTGACCCGTACCAATCGGGTTTCAGGTCCGGGCACAGCACGGAGACGGCATTGGTCGCGCTGGTGAATGATCTCTGGAGGGCTCGGGACAGGGGACATTCCTCTGTTCTAGTCCTATTAGACCTCTCAGCGGCTTTCGATACCATCGACCATGGTATCTTGCTGCGGCGTCTCAGGGGATTGGGAGTGGGAGGCACGGTCTTACAGTGGTTCTCCTCCTATCTCCAGGGACGTTTGCAGTCGGTGTTGGCAGGAGGGCAGAGGTCGACCGCGAGGTCTCTCATTTGTGGAGTTCCTCAGGGGTCGGTCCTCTCGCCTCTCCTGTTCAACATCTATATGAAACCGCTGGGTGAGATCATTCGTGGTTTTGGAGTTGGGTGTTCTGAACCAGCCCTCTTCTCGCACCCCTAATCAAAAGAAGAGTCTGGAAAGCGTCCAAGACCAAAAGGCTTCTGCCAAGTTTTAATTACACTGTTACAAGAATACAAGAGCTTGACTTCTCAAACGGAAAAGTTGCTTTCAGCAACCAGCCCCTCCCCAAACACTTCTTTTATAGAGAGCTCAGGGCGTGGTCTCCCTGTGCCTCCTCCCGAGGAGTCCCATAGCCTTTCTTTGTTTGTCCCTGCTCGTCTGCCTCCTGCGTCGGGCGTCCTTGAACAGGGCCAGCTGTGGGTCATCATCCTCCGCACTCTCGGGCTCACACAGCTGAGAAGAGGTTCCCGGCTGAGGACTCTGCAAAGTCTCCAAATCATCATCAGCCGGTTCGTTTCCCTCCTCCCCCACATCTGAGTCCTCCGATACATCGGACCCGGCTGTCGGACCCACAGGCTGGCCCTGAGTCACAACACTATCCCGCACCGCAGGGCCCTTCCCCCGGGTCTGCCGATCCGGATGCGGTCGGGATGGGAACTGTTCGTGAAACGCAGTCACCAACGCAGGGGCATGAACGGCGGTCGCGTCTTCCCATGTGAAGTCCTCCGGCCCGTACCCTTTCCACTCGATCAGGTACTGGAAGCGACCTTTCAGCCAGCGGGAATCCCTGATGCTGGCGACCTCGTACTCGGGGGTGCTGTCGCCATCACGAGGTCCTGATGGGGGAGGTTCCGCTTGGCGAAGTGGACAAGCCGGTTGTTCGGGGACCAACAAGGACCGATGGAAGACGGGGTGCACGCGCAGGGAACGTGGCAGAGTTAAACGATAGGCGACCGGGTTGATGACGGCCTCGACTGGGAACGGTCCAAGGTAACGGTGGTCCAGCTTCCTCGCCGGCCGAGTGGATGGTAGGTTCCTGGTGGACAGCCAGACCCGATCCCCCACCGATAATGGAGGCGTATCCCTTCTCGACCGATCGGCGAACCTCTTGTAGTCGGCCTTGGCCTTCTCCAGCTGCCGTCGCACCAACCGATGGATCGCCTGTAACTCCGCCATGAATTCGTTCGCTGCCGGCTCCGGTGAGTCCACGGGAGAAAGGGGGAAAAACCGAGGGTGATAACCCACATTGGCCAAGAACGGTGTCATCTGCGTGGAGGTGTGCTGCGAGTTGTTAAAGGCAAACTCGGCTATGGCCAAATAGTCCACCCAATTGTCCTGCTGCAGGTTAACGTAGCAGCGCAGATACTGCTCCAAAATGCCGATGACCTTCTCGGTACCCCCGTCGGTCTGAGGATGATGCGCGGACGAGAGGCAAACCTTAATGTCCAACGCCCGCATCAACTCCTGCCAGAAGCGGGCTGTAAACTGGGCCCCCCTATCGGAGACGACTCTATCGGGAAGGCCGTGCAGCCGGAACACCTGTTGGATGAACATGCGACTAGTGGCGCGAGCTGACGGTAAGCCGCGACAGGGGATGAAGTGCGCCATCTTGGTCAACATGTCCACCACCACAAACACTGTCGTGAAGCCGGAGGATGGGGGTAGATCCGTCAGAAAGTCCATGGACACAGCCCCCCAGGGTCTCTTGGGCGTTGGCAAAGGCTGCAGTAAACCAGGCGGGGCCCCTGTCGCTGACTTGGCCTGCCTGCATGGGACGCAGGAGGTGACATAAGACTGGACATCGTGTCGGACTCGGGGCCACCAGAATGTACGGGAGACCAGGTTCAGAGTCTTGAACAGGCCAAAATGCCCCGCAGCCGGGTTATCATGACATTGGCTGAGGACGAGTCCCCTGAGTGGCCCTCCTGGAACATAGAGCCGGTCACGATAATACAGGAGTCCATCCGTGACCGACCAAGGCGAATCTGGCCCCACCTCTTCCTTCCGCTGAGCCACCCACGCCTCCTGCTGCTGCGCCTCCCGGATCCGAGCCCGTATATCCACCGGCTCCCGCACCGCAGCAAAAGACTCGACGGGGATCACGGTCCTGGGCGGAAGCTTGTCTTCCACTCGGGTGTACTCGGGCTTCCTGGACAGAGCATCCGCTCTCTGGTTGTGCCCGCTTGGTATGTACCGCACCCGGAAGTCAAACCTCGCAAAGAAGAGGGACCACCGGATCTGGCGTTGGTTCAAATTCCGAGCGGTCTGCAGGCTTTCCAGATTCTTGTGGTCCGTCCGGACCTCGATTTGATGCCGCGCCCCCTCCAGATGATGCCTCCAAGCCTCGAACGCCGCCTTGATGGCCAGCAGCTCCTTCTCCCAGATGGTATAGTTGCGCTCCGAGGGATTCAATTTCCGTGAGTGATACGCGCAAGGGAAAAGGGTACCGTTGGGCGTCGCTGCCTGGAGTAACACGGCCCCAATGGCAATGTCGGAGGCGTCCGCCTCCACGACAAACGGCCGTTGCGGGTCAGGATGCTTCAAGATGGGCTCCTTCATGAAGGCGTCCTTCAAAGCTTGGAACGCCTGTTGTTCGGGGGCGTTCCACTGGAACCGAGTCTTCTTCTGCAGGAGCCGGGTGAGGGGGGCTGTCAAGGCAGCAAAGCCAGGGATGAATGTCCGATAGTAGTTGTCAAATCCAAGAAGTCGCTGAATATCCTTCACGCGACGCGGGGGTTGCCAACTCTGCAACGACTCAACTTTACTCGGTTCCATGGCGATGCCCTCAGGAGAAATGCGGTGACCCAAGAAATCAATGGTCACCTGGTAGAACTGGCACTTCTCCAACTTGGCAAACAGCCGATGTTTCCGGAGGCGCTGCAGGACCTGACGGAGATGCTGATGATGCGCTTCACGCGACGGGGAGTAAATCAGGATGTCGTCCAGGTAAATCACAACAAACTGGTCCAACAGATCCCGAAAGATGTCATTCATAAAATGCTGAAACACAGCGGGGGCGTTGGTCAGGCCAAACGGCATCACCGTGTACTCGAAATGTCCATAGCGAGTACCAAACGCCGTCTTCCACTCATCACCCGGCCGAACCCTGACGAGGTTGTAAGCTCCACGCAGGTCCAGTTTCGTGAAGATCTTAGCCTCCCGGAGTCGGTCCAAGAGCTCGGGGATGAGGGGCAGCGGGTAGCGGTTACGCACCGTGATAGCGTTGAGTTTCCGGTAGTCACAGCAAAGCCGTAACTCGCCCGACTTCTTTTTGACGAAGAGCACGGGCGCAGACACTGGCGAGGACGAGGGCCGGATGAAACCACGAGCCAAGTTCTTCGTCAGGAAGTCCCGCAATGCAGCCAACTCGGGCTCCGACATGGAGTACAAACGCCCCACTGGGAGAGGCGCATCAGGGACTAGGTCAATGGAGCAGTCGTAGGGCCTGTGCGGGGGTAATTGGTCCGCCTCTGACTCGCTGAACACGTCAGCAAAGTCGGACAGTTCGGGAGGCAAGGAAACCCCTGGGGAACCCTCCACCTGGCCGGCACAGATATGGCGGGTGTGGTCCACGCACTGCAAACTTGGGAAGGTGACCAAGTTCTGAGACCAATAGATCTGTGGATCATGCGCCCGGAGCCACGCCAGTCCCAAGACCACGGGGAAGTGCAGATCCGAAGTGACGTAGAACTGAATGGCCTCCACATGGGTACTGATGGCCATACACACGGGTTGCGTGGTGGCCGTGATAGGCCCGGACAGGAGCACTCGACCATCGATGGTCTCCACAAGCATGGGCGGATCCACTGGACACTGGGGAACAGCCCATTTGGCCACAAAGGCCGAATCCATAAAGTTAGTGGTAGCCCCAGAGTCAATTAAGGCATGGACTGGAATCCCCTCTGGCTTGCCAGGAAGGATCAGACGTGCCTCCAAAATCAAATGCCGTGGAGGTTCACAGGCACCGTCGGAACAACGTCGCTCGGTGTGGATGTTGTGGGTCGCCCGATCTTTCACACCGTCTAGATCGGGCTCGGGCCGTTTCCCGATAGCAAAGCAGGGGACTTTCTCGGGGCAGGCTTGGTCACTGACGCCCGCTGACGCTTCTTCGGGCAAGAAGCAGCCAAATGTCCAGGGTCCCCACAGTAAAAACACAACCCCTCCGATCGTCGTCTGTCTATTTCCGTCACCGATAGACGGGACCTGGCGGCACCCAGCTCCATTGGCTCCTCCCTCTGGACTGGGGGCTCACGCACAACAGGGGCGGCAGGGGTCTGTGGGGTGGCACGGCGACTCTTACGCTGCTGCAGCCGGGCATCGATCCGCAGACAAAGATGGATCAGCCCATTCAGGTCTGAGGGAATGTCCACGCGGGCCAGCTCATCCAACATCTCCTCTGACAAGCCATCCTGAAAGGCATCCACGAGCGCAGCCTCATTCCAGGCGGAATCCTGGCTAAGCAGCCGGAAATCGCTGATATAGGCCTGTAGAGGGCGCTGACCCTGCCTCAAAGCTTTCAGGCGTCGGGTGGCCGTCTGCGCCTTAATCGGGTCCTCGTACATGAGGCGCATATGGTCACAAAACCCCCCAAAGTTATCCAACAAAGGGCTAGGCTGTGCCAACAGAGGCGTGCCCCAACGAGCTGCATCTCCCGACAGAAGGCTCAATACGAATCCCACCTTATCTCGGTCAGTGGGGAAATCAGCTGCTCTCACGCTGATATAAAGCTGGCATTGTCCCAGGAAGGCAGGAAACAGTTCTGGTTTACCAGCAAATTTATCCGGCATAGCTATCTGACATTTCCTCCTGGGTGGGGGGGCAGCATGTACCTGAGCCTGCAGTTGTGCCACCTGAGTGGCCAGCAAGGTGAGTTGCTGGTTGAGCTGGGCATTCTCGGCAAGAAGCTGCTCCATCGTAGTATTAAGGGGTGGGTGGCTGAAAGCAAACTGTTCTGAACCAGCCCTCTTCTCGCACCCCTAATCAAAAGAAGAGTCTGGAAAGCGTCCAAGACCAAAAGGCTTCTGCCAAGTTTTAATTACACTGTTACAAGAATACAAGAGCTTGACTTCTCAAACGGAAAAGTTGCTTTCAGCAACCAGCCCCTCCCCAAACACTTCTTTTATAGAGAGCTCAGGGCGTGGTCTCCCTGTGCCTCCTCCCGAGGAGTCCCATAGCCTTTCTTTGTTTGTCCCTGCTCGTCTGCCTCCTGCGTCGGGCGTCCTTGAACAGGGCCAGCTGTGGGTCATCATCCTCCGCACTCTCGGGCTCACACAGCTGAGAAGAGGTTCCCGGCTAAGGACTCTGCAAAGTCTCCAAATCATCATCAGCCGGTTCGTTTCCCTCCTCCCCCACATCTGACTCCTCCGATACATCGGACCCGGCTGTCGGACCCACAGGCTGGCCCTGAGTCACAACATTGGGTATCATCAGTATGCTGATGATACCCAGCTTTTCCTTTCGACCCCAAACCACCCCAGTGATGCCCTCAACATCACGTCCCGTTGCCTGGAGGCGGTTTGGGTCTGGATGGGGAGGAACAGACTTCAACTCAACCCCGACAAGACCGAGTGGCTTTGCATACCTTCATCCCGGGTTTATTCGGACATTCCACCTCTTGCTATGGGGGATGAACTATTACCCCCCGTAGATAGGGCTCACAACTTGGGAGTCCTCCTAGATTCACGGCTCACCTTGGAAGACCACATAGGAGCTGTGACTAGGGGGGCTTTCGCCCAGGTTCGCCTGGTGCGCCAGTTGTGGCCCTATCTAAGCCGGGATGATCTATGCACGGTCACCCACGCGCTCGTGACCTCTCGACTAGACTACTGCAACGCTCTCTACATGGGGCTGCCCTTGAGGACCACCCGGAAGCTCCAACTGGTACAGAATGCAGCCGCAAGAGTTGTGTTGGGAGTCTCCCGATACTCCCACATTACACCTTTGCTCCGTGAGCTGCATTGGTTGCCAGTTGCCTTAAGGGTGAGATTCAAGGTACTAGTAATGGTGTTCAAAGCCCTACATGGCAGGGGGCCGGAGTACCTTAGGGAACACCTGCTGCCGGCATCGACTTCCCTCCGCCCTGTGCGTTCCCACAGAGAGGGCCTCCTCAGGGTGCCACTGGTCAGAGAATGTCGACTGGTGGCCCCCAGGGGGAGATCCTTCTCTGTGGTCGCCCCGGAGCTATGGAATCAGCTACCGGTTGAGCTCCGGACGGCGCCCGATCTTCGCTCCTTTCGCCGCGAGCTAAAAACATACTTTTTTGAACAAGCTGGCCTGGCCTGATGAGGGGCTTGGGGGGGGGTTGTTATTGTTATTTTATTGGGTTTTTAAGATGTATTTTAGTATATGGGCATGTATTTAATCTTGTTTTAACTTTTGTAATCCTGTATTTTTATTCTTGCCCTGTTCACCGCCCTGAGTCCTTCGGGAGAAGGGCGGTATAGAAATATTATTAAATTAAATTAAATTAAAATTATTCCCCCCCATAAATAAATAAATAAATAAAGGTGCTGGTAATGACCTATAAAGCACTAAATGGCTTGGGTCCGGACTATCTAAGGGAACACCTGCTGCCGGCATCATCTTCCCATCGTCCTGTGTGCCCCCACAGGGAGGGCCTTCTCAGGGTACCGCCAGTTAATGAATGCCGGCGGGTTATTCCCAGGGGAAGGGCGTTCTCTGTGGGTGCGCCTGCCCTATGGAACCAACTACCCACAGAACTTAGGACTGCCCCCGACCTGGCTTTTCGATCTGTTTGGTCCAGACTGTGGGGTTGTTAATTTAACTGGGTTTTAGATTTACTCTTGGGGCTTGAATTTAATTTAATTGTTTTAATTGTTTTTAATTTTTTGTATTCATGGTTTTAACTGCCCTGTAAACCGCCCTGAGTCCTACGGGAATAGGGCGGTATACAAATCCAATTAAATAAATAAATAAATAAATAAATAAATAAATAAATAAATAAATAAATAGAAAAGGCTGATTTCACAGGTTGTCCAGCTAAAAGGGAGGAAAGAAGCTGGGCTGGAGCAACCTGGAAAGGTGAGCAGGCAGCGCTTCTGCATGGGCTGATTGGGTTTTCAGCAGGTTTCGCCTGCAATTAAGGGAGGGCGAGTTTTTTGGCTTAGGGGAGGCTGAGGGGAGGGGGAGCTGTTTGTGGGGGCACGTGTCTGCTCACATAAGTGCGAATGTGTTTCTTTTGCACAGAAGCTGCTTTGGTGAAAGTTATATCTTCCTTCTTTCCTTCCTTAACTTCCACGTTCTTCCACGCCCTCCACGTTCTTCACCTCTCTGCTTTGTTCCACCTCTGGGATGGAGGGATAAAAATGCATTCTCCAACTGGCTCTTCCTTCCCCTTCTCTGGGCTGGGCTGCAATCTCGCCTGCTGCTTCTCCACCTACTCCTTCCTCCTCTCCCCCTTGCAGAAAAAAAAGGAGAAGGCAGGCAGTGGGGCAGGGCTTTTTCCTTCCTTACACAATTCCATTGTTTGCAAAAGAGGCAGAAGTGATCACCCTTTTTCAAGCAGAAAATCTTGTGGGTCTTCTCGCGAGGAAGGAAACCCCAGATATGTGCAAGCCAGGGAAAGTGTGTGTGTCTGTGTGTGTGTGGAATCCCCGGCTGCAATTCCCATGCAAGATTTCCTGCTTGTAAAAGTGCGATCACTTCTGCCTCTCATGCAAACACTGGAATTGGGCAAGGAAGGGAAACCCCCTGCCCCACTGCCTGCCTTCTCCTTTTTTTCTGCAAGGGGGGGAGGAGGAAGGAGGAGGCGGAGAAGCAGTGGGCAAGATTGCAGGGGAAGGAAGAGCCGGTTGGAGAATACATCTTTCTCCCTCCACCCCCAGAGGGAGAAGCCTGCCCTTGCCTGCCCACACAAAGCTACTAGCCACGCAACACGCCCAGCCGCAGTGAGTCAAACGGCAACTGTTTTCTTTCTTTCTCTTTATTTTTTCCTTCCTTCCTTCTCATATTATTATTATTATTATTATTATTATTATTATTAATAATAATATTATTATTATTAATAATAATAATAATAATAATAATAATAATAATAATAATAATAAGTTGAAAGGGACCTTGGAGGTCATCTAGTCCAACCCCCTTCTCAGGCAGGAAACCCTATACCATTTCAGGCAAATGGCTGGCCAGTCTTTTCTTTTCTTTTTTTTTTTATTGAAAAGTTTTAAAATACAGTTTTCCTTTAAAAAAACCCCCTTCCCCCTCCCTACTCCCCCCTACCTCCCCCCAACCTCCCTCCCTCCCCCCTTCCCTCGACCCCCCCTCCCCCCCGACTTCCCAGAGCTAAATACAAGGTATATATATATAAAAAGGCAATCATAAACAACCATATACTAACAACTATAACTTCTAAAATCCATCACTCTCTAGCTTATATAGGATAAGACACACCTTAGCAATATTAAATATATATAAAAAACTAGAATAGAAAAAGAGAAAAAAAACGAAAGAAGACTTATTCGAATGCTACATAAAACTTCTTAACCCTATACTTGTTCTGGATAAACTCAATCCATTTTCTCCATTCCATAATATAACGTTCTTGCGAATGATCTTTCAAATAGGCCGAAATCTTCGCCATCTCTGCCAGGTCGGAAACCTTTAAAGTCCACTCTTCTATGGTCGGCAGTTCCTCTTTCTTCCAATATTGGCCTATCAAAAGTCTTGCCGCCGTAATTAAGTTCAACATCAGCTTGGTGTCTACAACTGTAGCGTCTGCAATTATTCCCAACAAAAAAAGTTGCGGACAAAACTTTATCCTCTGTTTAAAAATCTTCTGCATATTCCACCAGACTTTTATCCAAAAAGCCTTAACCTTCTTACATGTCCACCATATGTGAAAATATGTTGCATCTTCATCACCACACCTCCAACATTTAGGCTGATAATTCGGATACATACTTGCAAGCTTTTTAGGATCTAAATGCCATCTATAAAACATTTTGTAAAAGTTCTCTCTTAGATTTTGAGCTTGAGTAAATTTTACGTTCCTCACCCAAATCTTTTCCCACGTGTCCATTGTAATAACTTCCTGGATATTTTGGGCCCATTTTATCATACAATCCTTAACAAGCTCTGTTTCCGAGTCAATCTCTATCAATGCAAGATATATCCGTTTAATATGTGCTGGTCCCTGATTTCTAATCTGCTTTATCAAATTTTCATCAGTCATTGTAAATCCATTTTTCTGGTCTTCTTTCCACCTGGCCCGTAATTGAATATATTGAAACCAAGTTTGAACAACCTTCTCTTCTCGCAAGAGGCTATATGATTTCAAACACCAAACATTCCTTTCCAGGCTTAAAATTTCCTTGTACGTAGTCACATCATGTTTGAAACCAGCATGTATATTTTCTATTGCGTGTTTTGGAATTGCCCACAATGGTATCTTGCTGCTTAACTTATGTCTATACTTCTTCCAAACTCTCAGCAATGCCTGTCTTAAAATATGCATCCTAAACACAGTATCTACCTTCTTATCATACAACAAATATGCATGCCAGCCAAACAACAAATCATGGCCCTCAAGATTTAATAACCTCAGTTGCGTCAAATTAATCCAATCGCTTATTCCTACTAATGCAGCAGCTTCATAATATAATTTAAAATTAGGCAATTTAAGGCCACCTCTCTCACGAGTATCCTGCATAATCTTAAGTTTAACTCGTGGCCTTTTCCCTGCCCACACAAATTTATTGATACCACGCTGCCATTCCTCCAAGTTAGAATCTTTCTTAAGAATCGGTATCATTTGAAATAAAAATAAAAATTTGGGCAGGACATTCATTTTCACTGCTGCAATCCGTCCCAACAAAGACAATTGCAATTTTTCCCAACTCTCCAATTCTTTTTGAATTTTCCCCCATAGTTTTTCATAATTATTTTTATATAGCTTTGTATTAGAGGGCGACAAAATCACCCCCAGATATTTAACCCTTTTAACAATCTCAAATCCAGTTAATCCTTCTAAGAGAGCCTTCTGTGAAACTGTCATATTTCTAGCCAAAATTTTAGTTTTCTGTATATTTACTTTAAATCCAGAAACCTTCCCATATTGTGTTATTATCTCCATCAGGTCCACAACAGAGTTCTCTGGCTGGGTCACTGTAACAACCAGATCATCTGCAAATGCTCTCAATCTATAGTCCTGATCTCCAACTTGTATCCCCTTAATTTTTTCCGAGTTCCGAATCTTAACCAATAGTATCTCTAATGTTAACACAAATAACAAGGGCGATAACGGACACCCTTGCCTTGTGCCCTTCTCAATTTTACATGCTGCTGCCAGGCTATTGTTAACTATGATTCGGGCAGTTTGTTTTTGATATAATGCCCTAATCGGTTGTAAAAAATTTTCCCCAAAATCCATTTTATCTAAAACTTTCAACAAAAATTGCCAGTTCAATTGATCAAAGGCCTTTTCAGCATCTAAAAAGATTAGCGCTGCAGAGATCTGGTTGTGCCTTTCCAAAAACTCTAACACATCAACTATATGTCTCACATTATTTTTCATTTGCCTACCACTAATAAACCCCGTTTGATCCCCATGAATCACCTGTTGCAGAACCCTCATCAGTCTATTAGCCAAAACCTTAGCAAATATCTTATAATCTGTATTTAAAAGCGATATCGGTCTGTAATTTTTAACTTGAGTAGCATCCTGGTCTTCCTTTGGAATCAAAGAGATAAAAGCTGTTCTCCAAGACGGTGGCACCTTTCCCCCCCTCTGAATTGTCTGAAACAGTTCCTTTAACGGCTTTATCATCTCAAATTGTAAATTTTTATAATAGGCCGCAGTCAAGCCATCCGTGCCTGGCGCTTTATCCACCTTCAGTTCCTTAATTGCTGTAAGAATTTCTTCTTCTGTAATCAGTTGATTAATCCCCTCTTTTTGTACTTGCGTAAGAACCGGAATGCTAGCATTCTCCAGGTATATATCAATATCTTTTACATTAATTTCCTCTTTAGTATATAATTTCGAATAAAAATCCACAAAAGCATCCTTAATAAGATTCTGTTGAAACACAACCCTTCCTTTATACTCAATCTTATCTATATTAGAGGCCCTTTGTTTTTTCCTCAGTCTATAAGCTAACCATCTGCCTGGTTTATTAGCGTTGCAAAAAGTATTGTGCCTAGCAAACCGCAGATTGGTTGCCACTTGATCTGCCATTAATTTATCAAATTGTCCTCTTAGCAGTCTAATAGCCTCCTTGATCTTCACATCCTCTGGATTCAAAATCAAAGCCTTTTCTTTTTCCTTTATTTCATTCTCCAGTTCTTTCCTTCTAGTTTCCACTGCACGTCTATGTCTATTATTCATATATATCAACACCCCTCTCATATAGGCCTTGCTAGCATCCCAAACCATGTCCATAGAGGTACCCTTATTCATATTAATCTCAAAAAAATCCTTCATCCGCTGTTTGCATTCTTCCACATTTCTCTGATTTCTAAACAAATTCTCATTTACGTGCCACGAGCGCCTGTCTCTTTTCTCCTTATCAATCTCCAACCAAACTGGACTGTGGTCAGAGATAGTTCTTGCACAAATCTTCACCTTTTTAGTTCTCAAAAAAAATCATTAGTCAACAAAATAAAATCAATCCTCGAAAAAGATTGGTGTCTGTCAGAATAAAAAGTATAATCCTTCTCCTGCAAGTGTCTCTCACGCCAAATATCTCGCAATTCCAGGTCATCCTTCATTTCAAAAAAAGATTTAGGCAGTCTAGCATGACTTGGAATGCGCTTAAAAGCTCCAGCCTTATCCAACTGTACATCCAAAACACCATTCCAGTCTCCCATAAAAATAAAAGATTTATAATCCAACTGGGTAAGCTTTGTGTGGAGTAAGCTAAAAAAATCAGCTTGTTGTTGGTTAGGTGCATATAATCCAACTAGAAGCGTCTTTTTACCTTCTAACAACAGCTCAATCATAACATATCTTCCATGCTTATCTGCTTCAATTAAGTCTGCTGTTAAGGCACTTTTAACATAAACAACCACTCCATTTTTCTTATTCTCTGCAGAGGCAACAAATTGCGTACCCAGTCTCGAGTTCAGTAAATGCTTTTGATCCAAAACTCTAATATGCGTTTCTTGCAAACATATAACATCTATCTTAAATTGTTTTAAATATTGAAAAACTTTCTTCCTCTTCTGTGGTGAATTTAGTCCATTAACATTCCAGGTTAGAAATTTAGTTGCCATGCATATCCTCCAAAAGCTCTTGGACCACAGCTTTGATAGGACTAACTTCTTTAGGCCGTGCTCCTCCCACAGCTTGACTATATGTACGTTGTGAAGAATCTGAAGACTTTTGCTGATCTTGTTCTTTTATTTTCCTTGCTCGTTTTAAAGCAGCACGTGTTACTCTTTGCTCTCTAGGATCATCCAAAGAAGTTGTAGCTTGATCTCCCCCAGCACCACTTTCCTCTGTTTCATCCTCTTGATGTTCTCCTTCTCCAGATCCCTTTCCAGCTTCCAGAAGTGTTAATGGAGTTCCTTTTAAGACATTATTGTAGAAATCACGCGCTTGCTTCACAGTAATCAGCCGATACCTTTTACCTTCATGCATCACCATCAGCCCATCTGGAATCTCCCATCTGAACCTTATATCTCTTTGCTTAAGCTCATGCACGAGAAATGTATAGTCCTTCCTTCCCCTTAAAATCCTTGGAGGAATTTCTTTTAAAACCAAGACTTCTTGTTCAGCAATCACCACTTTAGCATCATAGGCAGCTTGTATAACTTGATCTCTAATTTCTCTTTTTGCAAAATAAACCACCACATCTCTAGGCAACTTTCTCTGTCTGGCAATCCATGAATTCACCCGAAACACTTTATCCATAGCTGCTCTTATTTCAGATGCTGGCTGGTTTAATACCACTTCGAGAGCCTCAGAGATCAGCTGCTTTAAATCTTCTTTAATATTCTCTTTTAAACCTCTGATTCTGACAGCAAACTGCATCTGGTAATATTGGGCTAGGCTTAACTCCCTTTCCACTTTGTCTCTTGCATTTTCATTCTCCCGTGCTTTTACTTCTAATATAGCATTCCTTTGAGCCAGATCATCCATTTTTTCATCTAATTCTTCCACACATTCCGCCACTTTATGCACTGAAGACAAAATGTCTACCTTCATCACGCTGAACTTCTGTTCCATCCTCTCTTCCATTCTCTCCTCCAATTTCTCCAATTTCTCCTCCATCTGTGCAAATTTATCAGCAATTGATTGATTAATTGATTCCAAAAGTACCTGGGCATGTTTATCCAAAGCATCACGCAAATCCTTCGATGTCAGCGCTTCGGGAGGGTGCAACGCCTGTAGTGATGATTGTTGCACCGGCGAGGATCCACCACTCCGAAGAGTTTTAGGGGGAGGTTTTGCCGCCATCTTTTAGTCCTCAATTATGACGCACTTTCACTTAAAGTTTAAAAAGTCCAACAAGCTCGAGAGTATAGTAAAATAATCCTCTTCACCTTTGCCTCTTGTACCGCTCTGCCTGCTCCTTTAAATCATAGTCCTTTCTTCAGGCAGGGATGGTTCGCAGACGCCTGGCTCTGCTCCAAGAAGTTCGGAGCAGAGACGCCGGCCAGCTGGGAGCAACCCAGGCTTCGGGGGAGTTCAATCCTTCAGCCGCCCAAGCTCCAAGCTCAGGCAGCCCCGGAGAACTCTACCCCTACCTGGGGCCTCACCCCCTCCTCTTCTCCCGAGGAGGGGGCTTCAATTTCGCCCGAACAGCTGATCGGCGCTGTTTCGGGCGAAAAAACAAACAGCTGAGCCGCGGGCAGCCCGGGAAGGCTGTCTTCGGTGCCGCACCGCCACCGGAAGTCCTCATCTGGCCAGTCTTTTCTTAAAGACTTCCAGTGTTGGAGCATTCACCACTTCTGGAGGCAGGTTGTTCCACTGGTTAATTGTTCTAACTGTCAGGAAGTTTCTCCTTAGTTCTAGGTTGCTTCTGTCTTTGGTTAGTTTCCATCCATTGCTTCTTGTCCTGCTTTCAGGTGCTTTGGAGAATAGCTTGACTCCCTCTTCTTTGTGGCAGCCCCTGAGATATTGGAACACTGCTATCATGTCACCCCTCACCCTTCTCTTCATTAAACTAGACATACCGATTCCAGCAATCGTTCTCTATGTTTTAGCCTCCAGTCCCCCAATCATCTTTGTTGTTCTTCTCTGTACTCTTTCTAGAGTCTCGACATCTTTTTTACATCGTGGTGACCAAAACTGGATGTGGCCTTACCAAAGCCTTGTAAAGTGGTATTAGTACTTCACTTGATCTTGATTTGGCTGTGGGAAGTATACAATTAGGAGAAAAGCCACTTAAGCTTCTTGAGTCACAAGTTGTCCAACTCCATTTTAGAGTAATACACAGCTAGAACACCATCTATTATCCAGTTTTTTTTTCTGATTATCAAAATCACATGTCATAAGTGCACTTTTTCTGTTTCATATAAAAAGTCTATAAGGGGTTTCCAGTTAGCTATAAATGTAGGTTTTTTCCCCTCTGATCAATGAAGTTAATCTTTGCAAGTTCCATCATCTTCACAGTCCTCTCCTTCAATGTTGGTAGTGCAAATCCCCAATGTCTAAGATTTAGAATATTAAAATAATGTTGGGCATGGAAGCATTCTTAGTAAGCAATAAAAGTGAAGCATCTTATTAAGGGTGGTATCATAAGTACTGCAAATTAATGGGTTAGTTTTGAGCTTCATTCCATGGGAAAAGCCATTATACTATGTGCAAAGTTTAATGAAAACAGATTTAGAAGAATAGCTTTAATGGGGGGAAACAACTTTCTTGTTTGGAAAGCTGCTAGCAAGTATTGTAAATGAAGAGTGAAATATCTTTTTTATTCCAGCACTGCTAAAAAGAGTGATTTGCAGTCATTCAATAAATTGTTTTATTTTCAGATTAAAGCAATTCCCTTGATAGTTTCCCTATCCTAATTTGTCCATGCATTATACAGTATATGGAAGAAAAAATCCACAAGGGTGCTACTGAAGTTCATTTCAAGGGTTCCTGAGCATTTGCACACAAACAGCATATGGATTACTGTTCAATTCTCGCCAAATAACACCACAATTAGAACAACAAAAGAAAAAAAAATATGAGAAATAGTACTTTAGTGCTAAATGGATGAAAGTATTTTGCTAAGATGTGTGCTGTTTCTTTGTTAGGTATGAGGACATTTATTGCATTTCTAATTAAATAGTTTTGGGTTTAAAATAGCAAAGTAGCAATTCCTTCTAAATACCCACTGTACTGTATATAGCCAATAGAAGGTTGAAATTATGTATATTGGCTCCTCCCTTTTGGAAATCAGTACTTGTTTATTCTAATTCTTAGACTTGATATACTGTAGTTTATGACTTCTTTGAAATGAATTATGTAATATAGGCAAATCAAAAACTCTTTGTAAAATAATAAGTCATTGATTGAAATCTTAAAAAAAGAAAACTCTAGAACTTGATCTGACACTATACTGAATTCCCTCCATCCCTCTATCCCTCCCTTTATTATCTTTCTCAGATAACAAAAATATCTGAGATATTGTAGCATGTATAGTCATTCATTCATTCGTTCGTTCGTTCATTCACTCACTCACTCACTCACTCACTCACTCATTCATTCATTCATTCATTCATTCATTATCCTGCCTTTATTATTATTGCAGTAGCCTATAGATCCAAATGATGAATGAAGTACATTATAGTTACTGCTTAAACTGCTTTCCAGACAGAATGACTAAATACATGACATCACTGCATTTTGCCTCAGAGACAGTATCTTTCAGAAATGGATGTTCAGCACAAACAACAGTAAACAATTACCCTGTCAAAAATGAAGGATATCTCTTTTCTTGCAAGCTGTCTTGCTTTTTTCCCCTTGGAAAATTGTTCAGTCTATTCACTAAGCAATAGGTTTAAATACAGAACTATTGATTGGTACTGCATTTTTGGAACAGCTCTTCAGTGTTCAGCTTTGGAGGACCATAAAGATTCCTTTTTTTTTGTCAGCTCTTAAGGAATAGGGCTGGATTGGTTTTACAGTAAGAAGCATGTGAAATAAAGGCCTATAAGAAAACTCAGATATCCATTCTTGTTCTGTTCAGATACGCCGTTGCTCACTATTGATTTTAAAAATTTTGTCAAAGATGTCTCCATCCAAAATCTCACTTGCGATATTTCCTCCTCCAACTGTATCTTTATATAAGAAATATATATGATCCCTTATAAAGAAAACCCTATCCCCAAAGCCAGTTCTTATATTGACACTATATAACAGAAATTTGTATACTGAACTTCAGTGATTGACAGCCAAAAAATACTAAATGCAGGTGACAGAAATTCAGCCTCTCTATGGGGCACTGAAGCAAGATAGGAATGTTCAGTTGTTATTCACCTTTCCTAACTCTACTTTCAAATGTACACCATAAGGATATCCTCAGATACATAAAATGATCCCATTCAGATGATCCCCTCACTAAATAACAGAGGGGAAATCAATGTATAACTCAGCAAAATATTTTAAAATGTTGACTCAAAGAGAGAAATGTTGGTTGAGTTCATGGCTTGGACTGGCATTGTATTTGACTAGAAAAAGTTACTTTGCTTATAGATTGAGAGCGTTCGCAGATGATCTGGTTGTTATGGTGACCCAGCCGGAGAATTCTGTTGTGGACCTGATGGAGATAATAATGCAATATGGGAAGGTTTCTGGATTTAAAGTTAATGCACAAAAAACTAAAATTCTGGCCAAAAATATGACAGTATCGCAAAAGGCTCTTTTAGAAGGATTAACTGGATTTGAGATTGCTAAAAGGGTCAAATATTTGGGGGTGTTTTTGTCACCCTCTAATACAAAGTTATATAAAAATAACTATGAAAAATTATGGGGAAAAATTCAAAAAGAAATGGAGAGTTGGGAAAAATTGCAATTGTCTTTGCTGGGAAGAATCGCAGCAGTGAAAATGAATGTCCTGCCTAAATTTTTATTCTTATTTCAAATGATACCGGTTCTTAAGAAAGATTCTAATTTGGAAGAATGGCAACGGGGTATCAATAAATTTGTTTGGGCAGGGAAAAGGCCACGAGTTAAACTAAAGATTATGCAGGATACTCGTGAAAGAGGTGGTCTCAAAATGCCCAATCTTAAATTATATTATGAAGCTGCTGCGTTAGCAGGAATAAGTGATTGGATTAATTTGACACAAGAGAGATTATTAAATCTTGAGGGCCACGACTTGTTGTTTGGCTGGCATGCATATTTGTTGTATGATAAGAAGGTAGATAATGTGTTTAAAGTGCATATTTTAAGACAGGCATTGTTGAGAGTTTGGAAGAAGTATAGATATAAGTTAGACTGTAAGATGCCATTGTGGGCAATTCCAAAACACGCAATAGAAAACATAAATGTTGGTTTCAAACATGATGTGACTACGTATAAGGAGATTTTAAGCTTGGAAAGAAGTGTATGGTGTTTAAAATCGTATAACCTCTTGTGAGATGAGAAGATTGTTCAAACTTGGTTTCAATATACTCAGTTACGGGCCAGGTGGAAAGAAGATCAGAAAACTGGTTTTGCAATGACTGATGAAAATTTGATAAAGCAAATTAGAAATCAAGGTCCAGCACATATCAAACGGATATATCTTGCATTGATAGAAATTGACTCAGAAACAGAACTTGTTAAAGATTGTATGATAAAATGGGCCCAGAACATCCAAGAAGTTATTACAATGGACACGTGGGAAAAGATCTGGGTGAGGAACGTAAAATTTACACAAGCTCAAAACCTAAGAGAGAACTTTTATAAAATGTTTTATAGATGGCATTTAGATCCTAAAAAGCTTGCAAGTATGTATCCGAATTATCAGCCAAAATGCTGGAGGTGTGGTGGCGAAGATGCAACATATTTTCACATATGGTGGACCTGTAAAAAGGTCAAGGCTTTTTGGATTAAAATTTGGTGGAATACTGTATGCAGAAGATCTTCAAGCAAAGGATAAAGTTTTGTCCGCAATTCTTTTTGTTGGGTATAATTACAGATGCTATTGTTGTGGACACTAAGTTGATGTTGAATTTAATTACAGCAGCAAGACTTTTAATAGGTCAATATTCGAAGAAGGAGGAACTGCCGACTATAGAAGAATGGACTTTAAAGGTTTCTGACCTGGCAGAAATGGCAAAGATCTTGGCTTATTTGAAAGATCATTCGCAAGAACATTATATTATGGAGTGGAAAAAATGGATTGAATATATCCAGAACAAATATGGGACTAAAAAGTTTCATTTAGCATTTGAATAAGTCTTCCTTTCTATTTTCTTTTTTTTCTATATGAAATATTAGTATTGCTTGTAGTTATCTTATATGAGCTAGAGAGTGATAGATTTAAGAATTTATTGTTGGTAGCACATGGATGTTTATGATTGCTCTTTGTTTTTATACCCTGTACTTAGCTCTGGGAAGTCGGGGGGGGGGAGGGGGGAAAGGGGGGGAGGGGTAGGTAGGGGTAGGTAGGGGGAGAGGGGGGATTGTTAAAGATAAAATGTATTTTAAAACTTTTCAATAAAAAAAAAGAAAAAGTTACTTTGCTTGGTTGAAATATAGTACAGGGCAATAGAGAGTAGTAGGATTCCCAGTGATTAATTTTTTTCCCTCAGATTTCTGTTGGTGGAATTTCCATACTGTTGACTTAATGAAGAATTCCTATAAATTGCATTATTATTACTTTGTTGTTGTTATTATTTCCGAAGTTGTGTCTGACCCATCGCAACCCTATGGACAACGTTCCTCCAGGCCTTCTTGTCCTCTACCATCTTCTGGAGTCCATTTAGGTTCACACCTAATGCTTCAGTGACTCCATCCAGCCACCTCATTCTCTGTCATCCCCTTCTTCTCTTGCCCTCAATCTTTCCCAGCATTAGGCTCTTCTCCAGTGAGTCCTTCTTTCTCATTAGGTGGCCAAAGTGTTTGAGTTTCAACTTCAGGATCTGGCCTTCTAAGGAACAGTCAGGGTTGATCTCCTCTAGGACTGACCGGTTTGATCGCTTTGCAGTCCAAGGGACTCGCAGGAGTCTTCTCCAGCACCATAGTTCAAAGGCCTCAATTCTTTGGCGCTCAGCCATTCTTATGGTCCAAATTTCACAGCCATACATTGCAACTAGGAAGACCATAGTCTTGACTATATGCACTTTTGTTGACAGGGTGATGTCTCTGCTTTTTAGTGTGCTGTCTAGATTTGTCACAGCTTTCCTCCACATGAGCAAGCATCTTTTAATTTCTTGGCTACAGTCCCCATCTGCAGTGATCTTCGAGCCCAAGAAAATAAAATCTGTCACTACCTCCATTTCTTCCCCATCTATTTGCTAAGAATTGAGAGGGCTAGATGCCATGATCTTGGTTTTCTTAATGTTAAGTTTCAACCCAACTTTTCACTCTCCTTCTTCACCAGCAACAAGAGGCTCTTTAGTTCCTCTTCACTTTCTGCCATTGGAGTGGTATCATCTGCATATCTTAGGCTGTTGATATTTCTCCCGGCAATCTTAATTCCCACTTTTGATTCATCTAGCCCTGCCTTTCTCATGATGTGCTCTGCATATAAATTAAATAGGCAGGGCGACAGTATACAGCCTTGCCGGACTCCTTTCCCAATTTTGAACCAATCAGTGGTTCTGTGTCCAGTTCTCACTGTTGCTTCTTGGCCCACATATAGGTTTCTCAAGAGATAAATAAGATGGTCTGGTATGCCCATCTCTTTAAGAACTTGCCACAGTTTGTTATGATCCACACAATCAAAGGCTTTAGCATAGTCAATGAAGCAGAAGTAGATGTTTTTCTGGAACTCTCTAGCTTTCTCCATGATCCAGCGTATGTTGGCAATTTGATCTCTAGTTCCTCTGCCTCTTCGAAATCCTGCCTGTACTTCTGGTAGTTCTCGATCCACATACTGATGGAGTCTAGCTTCTAAAGAGCAGTCAGGGTTGATCTCCTCTAGGACTGACCAGTTTGATCGCCTTGCAGTCCAAGGGACTCACAGGAGTCTTCTCCAGCACCATAGTTCAAAGGCCTCAATTCTTTGGCGCTCAGCCTTTCTTATGGTCCAACTTTCACTGCCATACATTGCAACTGGGAAGACCATAGCCTTGACTATATGCACTTTTGTTGACAGGGTGATGTTTATGCTTTTTAGTGTACTGTCTCGATTTGTCACGGCTTTCCTCCACAGGAGCAAGCATCCTTTAATTTCTTGGCTGCAGTCCCCATCTGCAGTGATCTTGGAGCCCAGGAAAATAAAATCTGTCACTACCTCCATTTCTTCCCCATCTATTTGTCATGATCTTGGTTTTCTTAATGTTAAGTTCCAACCCAACTTCTGCACTCTCCTTCTTCACCAGCAACAAGAGGCTCTTTAATTCCTCTTTACTTTCTGCCATTAGAGTGGTATCATCTGAATATCTTAGGTTGTTGATATTTCTCCTAGGAATCTTAATTCCAACTTTTGATTCATCTATCCCTGCCTTTCTCATGATGTGGTCTGCATATAAGTTAAACAGGCAGGGTGATAGTATCCAGCCTTGCCAGACTCTTGGAAATTTGGAAAACTCAACAGTGGCCACAGGATTGGAAAAGATCAGTTCCAATTCCAAAGAAAGGCAGTGCTAAAAAATGTTCAAACTATCACACCATTGCACTCATTTCATATGCTAGTAAAGTTATGCTTAAAATCCTACAAGCTAGACTCCAGCAGTATGTGGATCGAGAACTGCCAGAAGTACAGGCAGGATTTTGAAGAGGCAGAGGAATTGTTAGGAGCAATAAGCTGACTTTGTAAAAATGCTGCTTGCCCCCCCCCCCCGAAAGCCCTAATAAGCAGGCATATACATAGAATGAAGGCTATTGCTAAGCACAATGATTTGTGCTTCTTAGATTGTAAGCCGCCCTGAGTCTTCGGAGAAGGGCGGGATATAAATGGGATAAACAAAAAACTAGAGATCAAATTGCCAACATATGCTGGATCATGGAGAAAGCTAGGGAGTTCCAGAAAAACTTCTACTTCTGCTTCATTGACTATGCTAAAGCCTTGTGTGGATCACAACAAACTGTGGCAAGTTCTTAAAGAGATGGGAGTACCAGACCATCTTATTTGTCTCTTGAGAAACCTATATATGGGTCAAGAAGCATCAGCGAGAACTGGACACAGAACCACTGAAAATAAGAGATCTCCAGAAAAAAAAGAGAGGGTTTCTACTCCCTCCTTTTGGCTACTGGAAGCGGCAAAACTTACCCTTTAGAGAGAGAAAATGAGCAAACTCTGACACCTACTGGTGGGTAAGGATTTTTGTCTCTGACCTTCAAAGTTCTTAATAAGTACAGCTGTGTAAATAAAGTGAGACTAACAAATCTGAAGCAATGAATACTTCACAAAAGAAAACATGATAAGCGGCAACCATTTCAAAGGATAATGATTTTAAACTACAAAGAAATACAGAACAACTTTGAGAGTATGAATCAACTTATCGCCAACTTAATTTCACTCCAAGAAATTTCCCAGGAAAATACAGTAGAGATGACTGAACATAATTCTGAGGATAGAGACTTAAAGATGGACCCCTATAAAATAAAAAAATCATGATTTAATTCAAGTGGGAGATATTTCAATGCATCCAAGCAACTTTGAAGATAAGAAAAAGAATGAGAAAAAATACTTTACAGAGAAACAAATGATGCAGCAAAATACACTGATTGAGAAAGGCAATGGCCAGAGAAAAAAGATTAAAATGGAAACCAAGAAAATAGATGATGGGACTTATCAGAGAGAATACTTAAAAAAGAAACATTTGTTTGAATATGGCTAAAGAAATGGAAAAAAACTTTGGAATATATTACTTTTAGAGGGATTTTTTTTTAACTAACACAATTTTTTTTCTTTTTCCTTTCTATAAAAAAAGTTGAAATGACTTAAACAAAGCAAATGTTTTAGTTATTTAAATGTGACAATAAGAAAAGCATAAAAATGTGTTTTGAATTAGAGTTAAAGGATTAGATGATTAGATCTATTGAATGGAATGCTTAAAGTTTAAATAGCTTAAATATATTCTCAGCTATGGTTAAAAGGAATAAGAAATTGAGGGAATAAATATATATTAAATTAGGAGGGAAACATATTTTAAGTAGTATGTTATTTTTTGTATTTCAGTGTTTTTGTCTTTTTCTTTTCTCTTCTTTTTCACCTCTTTTTTATCTCTCTCCTCTTTTCTTTTCTCTTTCTACTTTTTTACCTATTGATTAAGAAATACAAAAGTATGAGAGGGCTTATATGGAAAAATAGAATTAAATCCACCAATGTAAATGTAATTAATTGTTGAGAAAACTGTCACTAGTAAGAATATTTAGAATCTGGGGGGAGAAATAAGCTGAAATAAGCACGGTAACAGGATTTACAATAAGGCAACTAAAATGACAAATAGGAATATTGGAAAAACTATATACTTAATTGTTGTTTATCAAAATAATGAGAATTGTTTTAATCTAATGTTTGCAAAGAAAGATACCTTGGGGAAAGGGGAACTCAACTGAAATTAACATATGGAATATAGATTATAGAAATCAATTGTTAATGATTGTCGTATAAATGGTACCCAGACAACATACTGTTTACAAATTACTGAATGATTTATGTTCTGTTAAAAAAACCAATAAAATATATACAAGATAAACAAAATGCTACACTCTATTTGCCAGCAAATTTGGAAAACTCAACAGTGGCCAAAGGATTGGAAAAGATCAGTTTACATTCCAATTCCAAATAAAGGCAGTGCCAAAGAATGTTCAAACTATCGGACCACTGCACTCATTTCACATGCTAGTAAAGTTATGCTTAAAATCCTATAAGCTAGACTCCATCAGTATGTGGATCGAGAACTACCAGAAGTACAGGCAGGATTTCGAAGAGGCAGAGGAACTAGAGATCAAATTGCCAACATACGCTGGATCATGGAGAAAGCTAGAGAGTTCCAGAAAAACATCTACTTCTGCTTCATTGACTATGCTAAAGCCTTTGATTGTGTGGATCATAACAAACTGTGGCAAGTTCTTAAAGAGATGGGCATACCAGACCATCTTATTTATCTCTTGAGAAACCTATATGTGGGCCAAGAAGCAACAGTGAGAACTGGACACAGAACCACTGATTGGTTCAAAATTGGGAAAGGAGTCCGGCAAGGCTGTATACTGTCGCCCTGCCTATTTAATTTATATGCAGAGCACATCATGAGAAAGGCAGGGCTAGATGAATCAAAAGTGGGAATTAAGATTGCCGGGAGAAATATCAACAGCCTAAGATATGCAGATGATACCACTCCAATGGCAGAAAGTGAAGAGGAACTAAAGAGCCTCTTGTTGCTGGTGAAGAAGGAGAGTGAAAAGTTGGGTTGAAACTTAACATTAAGAAAACCAAGATCATGGCATCTAGCCCTCTCAATTCTTAGCAAATAGATGGGGAAGAAATGGAGGTAGTGACAGATTTTATTTTCTTGGGCTCGAAGATCACTGCAGATGGGGACTGTAGCCAAGAAATTAAAAGATGCTTGCTCATGTGGAGGAAAGCTGTGACAAATCTAGACAGCACACTAAAAAGCAGAGACATCACCCTGTCAACAAAAGTGCATATAGTCAAGACTATGGTCTTCCTAGTTGCAATGTATGGCTGTGAAATTTGGACCATAAGAATGGCTGAGCGCCAAAGAATTGAGGCCTTTGAACTATGGTGCTGGAGAAGACTCCTGCGAGTCCCTTGGACTGCAAAGCGATCAAACCGGTCAGTCCTAGAGGAGATCAACCCTGACTGTTCCTTAGAAGGCCAGATCCTGAAGTTGAAACTCAAACACTTTGGCCACCTAATGAGAAAGAAGGACTCACTGGAGAAGAGCCTAATGCTGGGAAAGATTGAGGGCAATGGAAGAAAGGCACGGCAGATAATGAGGTGGCTGGATGGAGTCACTGAAACAGTAGGCGTGAGCTTAAATGGACTCCAGAAGATGGTAGAGGACAGGAAGGCCTGGAGGAATGTTGTCCATAGGGTCACGATGGGTCAGACATGACTTCGCAGCTAACAACAACATGATCTGGAAAACATTAAAATGTTTCCAAATGCCAGGGATGCCAATTTTGTGTATTCTAATTGCAAGATCATACAGGTGGATTTATTCCAGGTTACAAAAATATAATTATAGCCATGGTTCATTTCAGAATACTGACTTTCTGGGAGAGATGAAGGTCAGAATCTAGAAATCTAAATTACTAAATAATGGTGTTGTTAATCCTCTTTCTTCCACAACTGAAGGTCCCATATCAGTTGACAGGGGTAATTTTACAAGCAGATAGTATTGTTGACAAAGATTGTTTGTAATGGAAAAACATGGATGTGGTTGAGTTTATCCAATATCTTAAATATGTCTTTTAGATATTTTAATTCTCATGTGTCCATGCAATATTTATAACCAGAGCTTTAAGGACATCTTCCACTGCAGAGAAATTCATGCAGTCATACAGTATGGGAGTTATGTATGTCCCAAAATTCAGAGATTGCTATAACTCTTTATTTATTTATTTATTTATTTATTTATTTATTTATTTATTTATTTATTTATTTATTTATTTATTTATTTATTTATTTAGATTTATATACCGCCCTTTCCCTGAGGACTCAGGGCGGTTTACAGGTAATTAAAAAACCCACATACAAAAGTTAAAAACCGAATTAAAAAATATTAAATTAACCCTGTAGACTTAAAAACCCCAGTTAAAATTTCTCCTCAGCCTGGGCCCGAGAGCTCAAAGAGCCAGGTCTTCAGGCCCCGGCGGAATGATCGGAAGTCGGGGGCAGTTCTCAGCTCCACCGGCAGCTGGTTCCAGAGGGCCGGCGCTCCCACTGAGAAGGCCCTATCCCTGGGTGTCACCCGCCGGCAATCTCTCACCGGCAGAACCCTGAGCAGACCCTCCCTGTGAGAGCGCACTGGGCGAAGGGCATTTGATGCCGGCAGCAGGTGTTCCCTCAAATAACCCGGACCCAGGCCATGTAGGGCTTTATAGGTGATAACCAGCACCTTGAATTTCACCCGGAGGGCAACCGGAAGCCAATGCAGCTCGCGGAGTAGAGGTGTTACATGGGAGTATCAGGAAACCCCCATTACAACTCGCACGGCCGCATTCTGCACCAGTTGAAGCCTCCGAGTGGTCTTCAAGGGCAGCCCCATGTAGAGAGCGTTACAGTAGTCCAAACGGGAGGTCACAAGCGCATGAGTAACTGTGCGTAGGGCGTCTCGGTCCAGATAGGGACGCAACTGGCGCACCAGGCGAACCTGTGCAAAAGCCCCCCTGGTCACGGCTCCTATATGGTCTTCAAAATTGAGCCGTGAATCCAGGAGGACGCCCAGGTTGCGAGCTCTATCAACGGGGGGTAACACCTCACCCCCCATCATTAAGGATGGAATAACTTGGTTAACCCGAGACGCCAATATGCACAACCACTCAGTCTTGGCGGGATTGAGACGAAGCCTGTTTCTCCCCATCCAGACCCAAACCGCCTCCAGGCACCGGGACATCACGGAGAGGGCATCACTGGGTTGGTTCGGGGTGGAAAGAAAAAGTTGGGTATCATCAGCGTACTGGTGATACCCCACCCCAAAACCACGAATGATCTCGCCCAGCGGCTTCATATAGATGTTGAACAGGAGGGGCGAGAGAACCGACCCCTGAGGAACTCCACAAATGAGAGACCTTGGGGCGGACCTCTGCCCTCCTGCCAACACCGACTGCAAGCGGCCCCGGAGGTAGGAGGAGAACCACGGTAGAACGGTGCCTCCCACTCCCAACCCCCTGAGACGCTGCAGCAGGATACCATGGTCGATGGTATCAAACGCCGCTGAGAGATCTAATAGGACCAGGACAGAGGAACAACCCCTGTCCCTAGCCCTCCAGAGATCATTCACCAGCGCGACCAATGCCGTCTCCATGCTGTGTCCGGGCCTGAAGCCCGATTGGTACGGGTCCAGATAATCAGTTTCCTCCAGGAACAGAGGGAGCTGATGCGCCACCACACTCTCAACAACCTTCGCCAGAAAGCGAAGGTTGGAGACTGGACGATAGTTGTTTAAAACAGCCGGGTCCAAAGCAGGCTTCTTGAGAAGGGGTCTCACCACCGCCTCCTTCAAGGTGGCAGGAAAGACACCCTCCTTCAAGGAAGCAGTTATTACTGCATGGAACCAGCCTCGTGTTCCCTCCCGAGCCGCATAAGCAAGCCAGGAGGGGCACGGATCCAACAAACAGGTGGTGGTGCTCAGTCTCCCCATGATCCTGTCCACATCATCAGGGGAAACAGGATCGAACTCAGTCCAGATAACGTGCTCAAGACCGCCTGGTTCCTCCACATCAGACTCTGCCCAGTCAGAGTCCAAGCCGGTCCGGATCCGAGCGATTTTGTCCACCAGATGATGACTAAACTCCTCGGCTCGTCCCTGCAAGGGATCCTCTCTCACCTCCTGGTTAAGGAGGGAGCGAGTCATCCTAAACAGGGCGGCCGGGCGATTATTTGCGGACGCGATAAGGGCGGCAAAGTAGTTAGACTTCGCCATCCTTATCGCCGCAAGATAAGACCTTATAAAGGTTCTTAACTGCAATCGGTCGGATTCAGATCGGCTGGACCTCCAACCGCTCTCTAGACCTCGTCTCCGACGCTTCATCTCCCAGAGCTCCACAGAGAACCATGGGGCCCAGCGGGATCTGCGACGGGTCAGAGGTCGCATGGGTACAACGTAGTCGAGTGCCCTGGTGGCAGCCGTTTCTTTGAATGCCTTTTCAAAAAAAATAATAATAATTAATCAGCCATGCTGACATGTGCCTGTTTAAAATCCCTTTTAAAAACTCAAATTCATTCTTAATATTATTTAATTTAGAATACTTTGGGAATTTTTAAAAATTAATTGTTCACTTTATTTCAGTTTTTTCTACTCTTATGTGGAATATCTGAATTTATAGGTGTCTTGTCTTTCTTTAATTTCCAACCAAATCTCCACCCATCTTGATGGCATATAATATGTAGCCTCCCTTTAGACCTAAAAATATAAATTAATTTTCACCTATTGGGTATTAAGCAAATCTATATATAAGAAGGCAAATAGGTAGTTGAAGGAACCACAAAACCTTATCAAATAAATTTATGGTATTTGTGCAAAACCAAATTGTTTTGAGCCAATTCAGATGTGGAGAATAGTATCTCAATTTTTGAAGTTGCTAGTGTGATATGCTGAAATTTATGGCAAAAGAATTAGGCTACATCCTTTTTCCTCTGATGGACAGGCAGACTGAAACTGACGCTCTTATCACATTGTTGAATGGATGAGGGAGAATCATTTATTTGTTGTATTCTGAGGTCTGAGGTGACTTGACTGCCATATGCTATTACAACTATGGGCTGCTCATTTATCTGAGGGGTATATTTACTAACAATCTATTTTCACATTGCCCAATATATTTTGCTCAGAGCAGTAAATCAGACCATCAGCCCTTTCTAGGATTCATCCAAATACTGAAGTGACAAATCCTGTAATAACTGACTCCAATAAAGTTGTAGCAAGTTCAACCATAAATCACATTAAGCCTGGATTAGGAAGGATGCTTAGCATTTTACCAAGCTAAAGGTATATACGCAAGAAAGAGATGAAGTTGCTGATTTTGAAAAAAAAATGAAGCAACCTTGTTAGTATTTTGGATGAGAGGACCTCAAGACGTTTGAGAGATACAGGCTATACTGGAAAGAAAACTGAATGGCAAACCACTTATTTTTGGTGTCAAGAAGACTTCATCAAATTATTCAGGTAGTTATAAAAAGAAAACCCTGAATTTGAGGGAATATTTTCTTTCTTTTAATATTTAATTCTATACTTTTTTCTAGTGTCTGTCTCTGTGTGTATAAATACTACCCACCTCACCCCTAGGAGTGCTGTGTGTGTCTTCCTTAATCTTGGGTCCTCTACCAGAGGCTTGGGAGTTTGAAGGTACTGTGCAATAACTGAACTGTTACTAGCACTGCATATTTGTTGACAGAGTGCTCTAAGCTTGTTCCTGGGATTTGTTTAAGCCATTCTCCCAGCTTAAGAATCACAGCCCCGAGTGTTCCTATCACCACTGGACCATGTTGGCCTTTACTTTCCACATCCTCTCTAGTTCCATCTTCTGGCCCTGATACTTCTTCAGCTTCTCATATTCTTCCTTCCTGATGTTGCTGTCACTTGGCACCACAACATTTATCATCACTGCTGTCTTCTGGTCCTTGATGCATGGTTCATTGGCCGATACCTGTCTGACAACTTCAATCTGGAAGTCCCACAAAATTTTAGCTCTGTTATTCTCCACAACCCTCTGCAGAATCTTCCATCGGGACTTGGGAGTTCTATCCCATACGCTGTGCAGATGTTCCTGCACACAATGCCAGCTATCAGGTTGTACCATGCAGTGTATGCTGTTCCTGCCTGTATGTTACACCCTGCCACTATATGTCGGACAGTCTCTGAAGCCTCTATGATTGTCTCACCTTGGATCCTGTCCAGTGTGGTAAACACTTCTATGGATCTACTACTTACTGCCTGTTTTTGTACTGCTATGGATCAATGCCTTAGTGCTATTATCTGCATATATAAATAATTCCCTTCTCACTCCTAGATGCTACTGTTTATGTATGTATGTATGTATGTATGTATGTATGTATGTATGTATGTATATAAGTATGTATGTTCTTAATAATTATAAAATGCGAATCCTGGGCATATCTGTGTAGCAGTATGAAATTCTCGAACTCTATTTACAAACCTAAAACAACCTTAGCTTTCACTGGTCCACTGCCAGCATCATCAGAGTAAATCCTAGGGGGTGGGGAGCTTGTTTATAAACTTTGCTGACTCAATGCCCTGCCCATTGATCATGTAATAGAGCCGCCTGTCCTAACTAACCTTGTGGAACATGAACAAGGAGATGTGGGACAGCTAAGGTATTTACAGTTAGTTAGGATGGGCGGTATAAGGTATAAGGTATAAGCAGACAATACTTAACATATACATGTATTTCCACACTGAATCTATCAACTGAAGGTTATGGACCATAGCTTACCCAGCTAGTTCGTAAATCAATGTTTTTCACCTACTTAATCTAGGGCTACGAGAGTGGCTAGTCCAAAATCACCTCACCAACAATCAGCACCTCAGGGAGAAGAGTAGAACTCCTAGTTTCTACTCCAGTGCTGTTCCCGCCTCCCACTGAAGTGGTTCACACATACATGTATAAAGGTAAAGGTAAGGTAAAGGTTCCCCCGCACATGCATGCTAGTCGTTTCCGACTCTAGGGGCCGGTGCTCATCTCCGTTTCAAAGCCAAAGAGTCAGCACTTGTCCGAGGATGTCTCCGTGGTCATGTGGCTGGCATGACTAGACGCCAAAGGTGCACAGAACGCTGTTACCTTCCCACCGTAGTGGTCCCTATTTTTCTACTTGCATTTTTACATGCTTTCGAATTGCTAGGTTGGCAGAAGCTGGGACAAGTAACAGGCGCTCACTCTGTTACGCGGCACTCGGGATTCGACCCGCCAAACTGCCGATTTTCTGATCGACAAGCTCAGCGTCCTAGCCCACTGAGCCACCGCGTTTATACAGATAGATAAATATATGGATGGATAATGCATGTGGTAATTTTCCATGAATAATCAGATTTGCATTTAGCTCTTTTACTGCATTCCTCTATTGAGAAACCCTGCAATTTATCTACCAGGAACAGGTGCTTTATTGTAAACCTACAGATGTGCTTGGAGATATCAGTCAGGAAGAAAAACATTTTAATTAACCTGAGAATCAAAGAAATGTGGATTAGTTGTGATGTGAAGTTGAAAGCCAATTGAGATTAGAGTGGTGTGAAATACCGGAGCCATCAAGAAGTAAATTTTCTCTGTAAAATTGCTTCATAAAACTTTAAATTGAGGTGGAGGCCATTTAGTATATTTTAAAAACAGGGGAAGTTTAATACATGGAAGTCTCTCACAGAATTAATATGCTTTAGAGTTTACTTTTGCTTTATACTCACAGCGTATACTAAAAAAATACCCAAAACAAAGTAAACTCCTTCACTTTCTTTTATCTAATACATTGTTTACCTGAAATCTGCACAAGAAAAGTTCTCTGGGGAGCGAGAACTTTATTTATATATATCAGAATCTTGAAGTTGTTAAGTATTCATTCTTTCTCAGTAAATTCCAATGGACAGGTATCTAAAGCAACTTCACCTTCTGCTAATATCTGCATCCAGCAGGAATAACCTGTTAAGAGAAGGATAAAACCTGAGCCCAGAATGGGTAAAACAGCATTCTACCTCTTTTTTCAAACTCCACCCTTCTCTTTTTCTAGCATTCTCCTTTTTTCTCTTTCATTCAGACATCTCCTTCTGATACTCTGTTCTCTTTTCTATTAACTCATCTAATCATCATGAAAACAGAGTGATTTTTTTTCAGTGATCAGATCTCTATTCTTTTGACGTTAGGATGAAGATGATACAAAATTTGAGCAGTTGCTACTTGTGAGTCAAGCTCAGAGACTACTCACTTCTGGTTTATATAGTTCTGTTCAGGTAAATCTCCTTTGCCAGAAATACTGTAGCCACATTCATACACCTCAGGTATGTGATTTGCTGAAGAAGGCAGAAACAGAGACGTTCGCCTTTTCTAAACTTTTATATTCCTGTGTTGTTCATCCTTGGAAAGAGAGGGAGAGAGGAGACGCATTTTAAATTCCAAATGTTCTTAAGTATTGCCAGCAATATTGAGGAATATTATTAAAATGCAAATGAAGGATGGAAATAGGGAAATGGAAAATGTTAGATTTGTTTTTCAGTGACTGGTCTTTAACCTAGAAGAACTTATATATTTCAGCATTTTCTGAAGAGTAAAAGTAAAGATTTTTTTCCCCATTTCTTATCCCACCTTTGCTTCTTAAAAACAAAGCCAAAGAAGGAATGTTACTCAATCCAAGTGACTGCTTGACACAAATGTACATCCAAACATGTTTAAGCTTGACTGTTTTATGTATATTATTTGTTTTGTTGATATCTTATCATTCTAAAATAGTTTATATAATGTTCTTTTAATTTTTTTCCTTATAACAATTCAGTGAAATGTTGGGAAACAGTCATCTAGCCTAATGTGGCTGAAAGTGGACTCAAACCTCCTTCTCCCATTCAATCCATAACTTAATATTTATGTTTACTGACTCCCATGTTCAACTGATTGACTAACTATGTATCATCAAGTTAGTGTCAACTCATAGTGACTACATAGAATTTTCTCAGAACTATCTGGAGACCAAACTTCCAAGAGCGCACTCATTACTAATTCATCTATCTTCTGCAGGTCATGATCTTCTCCCCCCCCTATCTTATCTACTAACACAGTGTTCTCAAGAAATAAATTATTTGTTTTCATAATGTGTCCAAAATATGATAATCTGAGCCTGGCCATTTGTGCCTCAGGTTAGAATTATGGATTGAATTAGAGTACCATCCATTAGTTAGTTTCTTGGCTATGCATGGCACTCTCAAGGGTCTTCTCCAAAACCAAAGGTCAAAACCATCAATACTATTTCTATCTTACTGTTTCAAAGAGCAACTCTCACTTCTACAGAGCATCATGAGGAAAATAATTACCTGCACAATTCTGATCTTTGTAGGTACAGATACATCACAAGATCTGAATATCTTTTCCAAAGGTTTTCATACTCTAACAAGTGCTAACCAGTGTCAAATTTCTTGACTGCCAATCAGATTATCACTTGATACTTGATTCTAAAGGGCAAATGGCATCCTAAATGCTAAGTTACTTTACCTGTTAATATTTACTTGGTTTTCTTTATATGAATTGAACTTTTTCACTGTGCTGTTTGGCTTTCATTAATAGAACTTGTATATTATTTGGATTTTCAGCTATCAAAGTAGGGTCTTCTGTATCGTGCAGGTTACAGAGTTCTTCCTCAGTGGCATGTTGAGATCCATCTGACCTGAGGATCACATCATCTGGATGCTATAAACAGGAAATGTATATTTTAGTCAAATAAATTTTGTGGGCTTTTTCTGCACTGACAAATGTTTTAAGACAGGTGATAGCAGTTTCTGTGAATTACGTTCCTATCCATGCAATGAGGAAGGAATGGTTTTGTTCTATGTCTAAATCACAGAATTAATAATGTAATTGATGCTTTCCCCCCTCCCAGTTGTGTACTTTGGAAGGGGATCCAAGCTTTATTTAGGCATCGCTCTTTGTTTATCAGATTGAAGGCAGATTTGGGGACATTTGTTTCTCCTTTCTATTCCTTGCAATATAGTTAAAAGGATGAAATACAAAGCATTGTAGGAGAGTTCTGTAAGATTAAAGCTACTGAATTCTGGAATATTTAAAAGGAAGCTTAGTCATTTATGTGTGAAAAAGAAAAATTCTGGCCAATTGAAAACATTGAGAAACAGGGAAAACATTCAGAATGAATCCTGAATACAAGAAATGTTCTTATTATTCTTATTAGAAATATTAAGGTTATGCAATCAGCACTAATCCAATTCAGTTCAAGACATTAATATAATCTAATTTCATGATTCAAAACAATTTAGAAAAGTAAGCTGATTCAATTTTCTGTTAATTTAGAAACTATGGTGTTGTGCATGCACAAAAGTCCTCCAGATCTTCAGCAATTGATTCTGCTACATCCTACCTGATTGGATGATTCAGTACAACTTTCTAATTTATTCAGAAATTTCATTTGGAGATGTATCAAGCCAGCTTCTAATTGTATCTCCAAGCTAAATCTGCCCACAGCCCGAAGAAACAATAAATCTAACCTTGCATTACTTATGGACCATTTGCCATATATAAATAAAAAAATTATGGGTGACAGAAAATTGTCTTTCATTTTCTGCCTCAGATAAAATCATAATTACTATCTCACCCAAGGGAATTCATCCCAAGGTGCATAGCTAAATGAATATGGAGATTCTTGGTCATCCAGGCCAAGTTTATCCCAAAAGGCAGAACTGAAAAAGCTTCTTGGATGAAAAGCAAAACATCTTCAAGGAAAAACAAAGAAAGTCCAGATGCCTTTGGGAAAAGCACCTTTGGGTCACCCAAGGGAAGCAGCCATGTTAATTTGTGGAATCCCTTCAACACAAACTCAAGAACTTTGTGGCACCTTGGAGACTAACTTCAATATGCATATAACTACTAATTTTCAGCTGCAAGCTCAATCCTTGGCAAGAATGTGCAGTCTTCTCTGATTCTTTCAAGGTGAAGAGAAGTTTTGTTCTTACAATAGCTGCCAAACTGACACTGAGATTACCTTGCTACCCCTGGTAAGGTGTATACAACTGCCTTGGCTTTTTGATGGAAGACAGGCAAATCCCAGAGAGGGCAAAGAAAAGGAAAAAGGTTCTTTTGTTTAAGTGTTCGGTAGTATGTTTTACTACTAGTTGCTCTTTGGAAGCTGATAGAATTGAAAAGCAGAATAGAAAGTTGTGAAATGAAAACAAACAGAAAATAACATAAGTTTAAATGGCAACACAGAGCAGATTTTCTATTGTTCTATATCTTAAGCTTATTAATGCTGTACCTACCATGGAGCTGATCTTTATTTACTTTTCACAACACATTTTAAACATTTAACCAGTCTTAGGCAATTGCCTCTATGAGTTTTAAAAGCTGCTTAAATGCATTGCTCCCTAATGCCCTGCAAGTTGTTTGTTTGCTGTTTCAATGGATATTTTTTTTAAAAAATGAAAACAGCTTTGGATAATTCAGAAAAGCCATCTAATAATGTTTAAATAGAAAACAAATGAATCGGTATTGCAAAATCAAACCATAATTAGAGATCCTTATGTAAAAAATATTGTATTGCATGTAAGACAGTGTACATTAATATTACAAAAAGGATCAGTGTTATTCTAATTTAACTTTCTTGGTTGATGTGTTTCTTCTCTTATGCATTTTCTACCAGGCACACTCGGTATTTGAGTGCTTTCCAAACATATGGCAGCCTGCAGAAACAATAAATAAGTAGAAGGAAATCCAATCTGGCAAAATGCATATTATGCATATTTTTCTTAGTGTTGTTTGGTAAATATTTATAACCACTCGAGGTATTTGAAGTGTGCAGTTCTTTGAAACTGGCATTGGAATTAAGGCCTGCTTTCTCCTGCTCTGTGTCAAATGCTTTGCTTGCTTGTTTCTCACTCTCTCTTTATTGGATTTAAATTAGAAGGCTGACACCACAGTTTCACATATTTTGAAACCCAATAAATTTTTAATGAATGAAAGCTTGGGTAAAAAAAATTGATCTCAGACCTAACCATTTGGATCAGAGGTATCATCCATGTGGTGGAGGTGGTTAGAAATACTGTTACTCAAGATGGTAGCTGCAACTGTGCAATTAACCCCCTCCCCTTCTGTTTCACATTTGGCATACACACAATTCATGCCATTATTTTGAATGGATGAAAAACAAAAACAAGTAATAGCACTGTAAATACTGCAATGCTTGCTATGGTATGGTATTTTTATTGGGTAATGGTCTGGATCTATGTCTCTTCTCTCTCCTGATGCTAATGCCTTACCGGGCTTTTGGAACAAAAGACTAGATAAAGAAGCAAGCCATTATGTCTATTAAATAAAGGACAGGAAATAAAGTGAGAGTTTTCTTTCTTCTGAGCCTATTATATATTTAGCTACTTTAAAGGACAATCCCAGTCTTGAAAACCAATGAGTATCTATCGAGTAGATTTTCAGGGTGGGGCCAAAAAAAAAATCTCAGATGGAACTCTTTCCCTGTACATGCAATACAATATTTCTTACATAAGGATCCCTAAAGGCAACCGCAATGCTGATGCGGCCCTCAATGAAATTGAGTTTAACACCCCTGATTTAGAACATAATCAGCAGATAATTACAGAGGACCCAGTTAAATTGCAATGAATGGCAAGTACCAGTAGCTCTTTCAAAAAGCAAAAATTACACATTTTTATCTCCACAGGGACCACAAGGAGCAGGAAAAGTCTAATTTAAAAAACTTGTATTATGAATGAGTTTGAAAAACTGTCATTGTACATTTTAGAAGGAAATAATGTTTTGATTATTTCTTCAGATGAATATCATCATAGAACATAATATTTAAAATGAGTGAGTTTTTTAACTAGTCCTAACCTGCATTTCCAGGTGTCTTGCAGCATCTCAAACTAGTCCCATCAAGATTCTCAGTCTGTTATCTAGTCCTCTAGCATAGATTCCAGATGCAGTAGTTATATAATTAAATGCCCTTTACAGACCTTTGAGTTCAATATGAGAATGCGGTAGAGTGATGGGCTCAAAATGTTGGGTTGAACACAGAGACCTACTTTCTCTTCTTACATATGTAGGCTTTAGGAATAGCTACACAGATTTACCCAAGATTCTCCCAGTATGCATTTTTATTTCATTCATGTTTTTACATTCCTAGACTATTTCAAGGGCTTATCAGTTATTATATTACCATGTTCTACGTTTGTTTTGCCTTTGGCTATTGCTGAATGCTGGGATGTGTGTAGGTTTTATATTTATTATGTTTTCAGACAACAACAAATTAGAGTCTGAAGCCTGACCATTATGAAGCTTTTCAAATTCCAGAAATGGTCTTGAGGGAAGTTTTGCATGAAGCACTTAAAGGACAAAAAACTGCATGGCCCTGTTACAGTGAAACAATTATTTGCTTATACATTTGTGTACCGCTTCTGAATTGTCTGCATATAGAATGCGTTAACCTAGTCAATATTGTAGGAGCTTTTTGGATTGCCAAACCCTGTATATCCATATACTTATACTTCAGAACTGATAAAGCATCTGAAAAGACAATGGTTTTAGCCACTGCCTTTTTTCCCCTGAATTCCTGATAAACTCAATATTTTGCTGTAATTTATAGTTCCAATAGTAGTAGTGATTATTTTTCTTTTTGTGTTGCCCTTCCCAAAAAAATCAGGCGAGTATATTTCTTAGTTTTTTATTTGTAGCAGTGATGGTTATATTTAAATTATATTAATCCCAGATGGCATTCATAAACTTTCATCTGATGCTCCCTAAGTTTTATTTTCAATACTGCTCAAAAAAACCTAAAGGCCTGAATAACACCTTCTGACTGTTCCTTTGGCTGATCTCTGATCACAATATAACACTTTATTCCTTGGAAGTTTTTTATATCTCCAAGGTGCCATATCTTGTCGTTTCATGATCTTTATCGCAATTCTCTGCAGCAAACTCTCAGATGTAATAAACTGTATTTGCCAATATTTTCCAAGCACAGTTTCCTAAGAAATGTAGTAAAATAAAGGGCTTTGGGGATGCAGCATATTGCTGCCAGTCAGTTGATACAAGTGTGTGATTCAACATGATATTTTGGCAAGGCACTTGTGAGTTTAGAAGCAGAAAAATACCTTAATATATATCACTGTGTTCACATGCTGTTTTCACAATTACTGATTAAGGACTGGCCAGTGTTATATGCTGGTAAATAAATGCATAGAATTGGGAACAACAATTCCTATGCTACAAGAAACCATACCCTTATACTAATGCACCAATCAATTCTGACCTGGTCTGATGGGTTAGGGTTGGGGTTTTAAACATGTTCTTAATTATTGTGTTAAATTTTAAATTTGGGCATTATATTTAATTGTATTTTAACTTTTATATTCTGTTTTTTATATTTATTGCCCTGTACACCGCCCTGAGTCCTTCAGGAGAAGGGCGGTATAAAAATATAATAAATAAAAATAAAATAAATTCAGGATAATGTGCTGATGGAATGCTATCTGTCTGTCTGTCTGTCCGTCCATCCATCCATCCATGCATTTATCTAGTTTTAAATAGATAAATAAATTTTAACTCAATCTTATACTGAATAAAGAAAACAAAGAAAGAGAGAGAGAGAGAAAGAAGAAGAAAATAAAAGTGCAGGAAAAAAGGATAAAAATAAATAGAATGAAAATCTTCCGATTTCCTTTGCAGGAAATACAAATACAAGTTGTTTGAAATGGTATAGGGTTTCCTGCCTCAGCGGGGGTGGGGGGGAGGGAGGTTGGACTAGATGACCTCCAAAGTCCCTTCCAACTTTATTATTGTTGTTATTATTATTTACAATTATAAATTTATCTTTAATTCTATGATTACAAAAGTAAGTTAACTTTTATTAGCCTTCCACCCCCTAATCATGAAGTTATAAGTGCATTTTTTCCATTTCCTTATGTCTTTAAGAAGTTTCCAATCAGTAATGAAGTGCTGTGTATCAACAAGGGATCCTACAATAGTAACCAGAAACCTGACAGGCTGCAAAAAAGCCATAGTTTTATTAAAATTCATCTTTTCCCTTCAAAAGCTGTCCTCGTTGTCTCTGTTACACTAGAATTTAGCTTGTGGTCTCCCAATTACAGGAGTAATAGCTTCTGTCTAGCTAACAGCTAGGATAGCTGGCTCACACAGAGTAAACCCATCTTTTTCAATGACAAAAATGCTGATACACAAAAATTGATGCCACACATAGAATAAATCATTTTTGACATCAAAAATTTCATACATAATTCACACTGTTGGAAGAGAGGTTTCTGCTGCCAAATGGAAGTGTCCAGGAAGAAAGGGCATTACAAGCAGCCTGGGGTTTCAGTAGGTTTTATGATTTAGTATGCCTTGGGTTACATAGTCCCATGTCTCTTTCTACATTCTTGGATAGGATACAAAATCCAGCATATAACAAGTCACAACCTTTTTATCCTCAAGTTCTACATTAATCAGAACTTTTTTCTAATAATATCTTGTCCAACTCCACAAAATCCATCACATCAACTCTCTTCATTGGTTATACAAAGGCACTGTGCTGCAAGCAGTGGTGGGATTCAGCCAGTTTGCACCAGTTCAGCAGAACCGGTAGCAAATTTTTTGTTGCCCAGGCCCAGAATGGACTTCCGAAAGCAGCATCCACATAAAGAACCGATTGTTCACATATTTGAATCCCACCACTGGCTGCAAGCCTTAATATGGAGTCACTTGGGCCTATTTTATCACAATCACCCATTACAGTAGTACAATCCCATGTTGTGAGGTGTGAAAATAAGCACCTTTGTACTTGCAGAAGATTCCATACCCAATCCATGTGAATTCTCAGCAAGGCTAGAAAAACTCCTGCCAAAAAATCCCAAAGGTTTACTACCAATTATTGTTGACAATGCTGGGCTAAATAAGGTAATATTTTAATTCAGTATAAGTCATATTTCTAAATTGTTGACCCTTTATCCAAGAGTATTGAGGAAGATTTTCTTGCTTGCAAACTTCCACCTAGTTGGGGTTCCCACATACATTTTCCTGTTGTGTAGGATCATACAGGATGTCATGTTCCATCAGTGCTTTAATAATTATAGCCAGTGTTAACTTAGGATGAGAAGAGATGATGCAGCATGATTGAAGAAAGCATATTTTTACACTAGGAACTTGATAGCTTTTACAGGTATGGTCAATAGGTTCAGAATTTCAAGAGTAATACTAAGGTTGTTAGGTTAGGGGCTCAGTTTGTATAATTATACAATATTTTCTTTCAGTACATACATTAATCATCTACAGTATGTACCAACTGCAGCATTAAAATTATGTTCAGTTTTTATACTAGAACACTCGCATGTCCACTCATGCTAGTAATTATTGGTCCTCAAATCAAATATTGATAAAGAAAATTCCTGTTAACTATCTCCTATTAATGATATAATTAATAGGAGATAGTTAACAGAAACTTTCTTTATCAGTATTTATTGATTATTTATTATACCTTCGACAGGATTTTAGGGCGATAACCTACTATGAGGTAAGTAAAATATGCAAAGGAGTCAGTTTTATGCCTGCTGGATAAGGATTTCAATCTAAGTCCCCACTAGTATGATTCTCTAATTAATACACTTTAGGGACAATTGAAGCAGTAGGCGTGAGCTTAAATGGACTCCAGAAGATGGTAGAGGACAGGAAGGCCTGGAGGAACATCGTCCATAGGGTCGCGATGGGAGGGACACGACTTTGCAACTAACAACAACAACAAGGGACAATTTTAACTGTCATTCCTCATTTAACATACAGCATACTAATTAAGTGCAACAAGCATTAGAAAGCAATTTATTTACTTGTGAATGTTGATATACTGTGTTTTTAATAGACATTAGGGTTCAGTTCAACACAGGAAATTCAAAATAAAGCCAAGTAGAAAGTTTTAAAAGGGTTGATCCATAGAAGGCCTACACAGAATCCATAAAGCTGAAAAATAAAATGACATTTCACATCATCAATACATAGATTTCTGATTTCTCAGGTTGTGGTTGATTGCTTGATTATATCTCTGTCCAAACTTAATTAACTCATCAAAGTTTAATTTACAGAGATGTCTTGAATCTGGGAGAGCTTATACTATAACTACCATTTGTATTTACTGGGTTTGGGTCCATCTATTAACTTCATGTTCCATGTGTGGAAGCAGCTCTTATGGGGGTCCATAGTGGATATCTAGGCTTCTGTTCTGTATCCTTAGCAGCTGGCATCTGTGAAAGTAGGAGATACTAATGGCTAATTTCTGCCTGAGTAAGCAGACCTAGGAGAGCAGCTAATATCCAGGGATAGACCCATACTGGTATATTTGAGTAGGCACAAGTCACAAATTTACATGAGGACCATTTAAACATCTGATTGCTTTTGATATCTTATTTTGTAAAATAATTTATTTGCCCAAAGAAGAAAAAAAATATTAAAAAAAAGAAACTGAAACTAAAACTAAAGTAAAACATGGCACATGTACATGAAACATAATTACACCAGAGAGGATTTACTTTTTTGAACAATCAATGCAAAATTGACCATAACAGGTCATGTTGGTCAGCCTTTATGTTTCTTCTGTAAAGAACCAGTTCAAATGCTGAAGGTCAACATAGTTCTTCAGTGTGTGTTTTTGCATCTGAGGTTATAGTTTCTTTCCTTCATCACCTTCTTTATTATGCTTCATTACAATTCTGATAAACTGAAAGGTCCTCAGAGATCTGCAAATTTGGAATCTTCAGTAAGATTCAACATTACATACATATTTTTAAATTTTAATGCTGCTTTCAGTGCAAATGTCTTATCTCTACTTCTAGACCCCTATATTTGTATTATTATTATTATTATTATTATTATTATTATTATTATTATTATTATTATTATTATTATTATTATTATTATTGCCTTCGAGTCATTGTTGACTCCTGGTGAGCTCTTGGACCAATCCCCATCATTTTATTGGCAAGATTTCAGAAGTAGTTTATCACTGCCTATTTCCTAGAGCTGAGAGCCAGTGACTGACTGGTCCAAAGTCATCCTACTAATTTTGTGCTAAGGACTCACCATATCCTGGTTTCTAGCCTGGTGCCTTAACTGCTACATCAAACTGACTTTCTCTAGTTCTCTGTACAGGTATTAAATAATTATGTGTGAAGGCCAAAACTGTTGGCAGAGATTAATTATTATTACTATGCTTGGTCACACAATCAGCCAGAGATTTAGACTGGATTTGAAATTTTTGTTTACCTATCAAATCTTTCCCAAGGATAGACAGACATTGTTGTTTGATGGTGTTAAAGGTACCATCACAGGATGTAAGCTGTTCCAAGTAAAGCTACCTTTTGCAACTGACTAATGGTGATTTTGTCACTGCAGATGGTGTTCAAATGGTGCTCAAAATGTTTTGAGATTGCACCCAAGGCACCTATCACTATTGGTATTATCTTTGTTTACTTTTGCCAAATTCATTCCACTTTATATTTTTGTGATTTTTTTGGCCAGTTTTTTTCTTTTCTATTCTGCTTTCTCCAGGTATTCCGATGTCCACTGCCAAACTTTTTTTGTCTTGTTTATTAACAATTGTTAAATCTGAGGTGTTATGTGGAGAGATTGTTACTACTAGTAATAATTTTGACAGCCAAAGTCAGTGATACAAATGAAATGATGAAGTTGTAATATGACAGTGATATGATGATTTGGCAGCATAAAATTTTAGTAGCATAATCTTGGGATATTTCAAGCACTGTAAGCATAATGCTTGGGAACTATATATGATTTGGTAAGTTGCCCACTTCAGCTTTTTTGAGGTTATAGGCAAAGTAGGAAAAGGGTTGAATCTCCATGTTTGTCTATTATTATTAGTCCTTTGGTGTAGAACAGACTCAAACATCAAAGTTGAGAATAATAAAACTACCTTATCATGAAGTTAGAGTAACAAAATCTTGCAACTTTGCAAATTTCTTTCTATGCAGCACCTGGCCAGATTACATCCTGTTTGCCAGCTTCTCCTGACAGACTAAATTTGGTTGTGTTCTGATTTTTTTTAGAGAATTATCCTGGTGACAGGCAGGCAAATGGCTAGGCAGAGTCTCAGATCTTTTAGATATAGTCTAATACTGGGGTGATAACAATAAGCTGGCATTAACCCTTTGTCTCCACTACAGTCTCTACTACAGTCATGATCTAAATCTAGCTATATAAATCTGGTTGTGTTCACAGGAGCAAAAAAAAATGATTGATATAAAGGGAGTTTTTACAGTACAAATAGCAGATATGAGAAAGGGTTAAACTCACTACTCCCTAAATCAAACCTCATGCCATTAGATTTAAAAACCCATTTTGCTGTTGTAGTTGATTTGGTCCAAGGATATTGGAAGGATTTTGAAATTCATTGCACACTGCCATGCTACTGTGATAATGAAAATTCTGCAAATATGCTTTTCTGGTTTTTGTTTTGTTTCATCTTTTCTTTTGATAGAGCTTTTTGTCTCTTCAAAGTACTTGCTGCATTGTTCAGACACTGATATTCTTATGTATCCATTCTTTGATTTCCATTATAGTCTCTACTCTTCTTTGTAGAATGATCCCCAGTAAGAATTGCGTTCTTCATCTGAATAACTGAATATAGCCATCATAACTGGGAGAGCTGTTTCATTTTGCAATCATCACCTTCTCTTATAATAAAGCAGTGATTTAAAAGCATCAAACTGTTTGTCTACTACAGGGTGTCAAGCCCGATTGCATCATGGGCAGTATCGTGACTTATTGGGATGTTTTTTGCCTTTGTGGAGCCATGGTGTGCGTGGCCTGCACAGGCCACATCCAGCCCGTGGACTACATGTTTGACATGCCTGGTCTACTGGATACAACTTTCTTTTTCTTTAATAATCCCAATACAACTATTAGTGAGATTAAAAAAAGATAAAATCATGCAATGGTTCATGAAGGCAATCTGAGAGTCACTTTGAGTAGTGACTTTAAACTTCAGGCATTGCTTGCATAAATTGCAAATAAAATGGCAAGCATCCTTAGAAAGTTTTAGATCTTCCATATCATTGGATTACAACATAGCAATCCTTAACATATTCACTACTGTAGAGAATAAACTCCACTGAAAATGTTAAATTTGCTGTGTCCCAAAGATGATGCATTAGTTGGTACTTTCCCTAATATTCATAGAAGACTTTTCTCCCTGAAGAAACATTCAAATACATAATTACATTATTTGCAACCCAAGATGTTACTGTACAAGAGTATTTTTAAAAAATATTGGTGCAGATTGGCTTTTATTTCATTTTTAATGAACATTGAATGGTTTCAATTTTTTTCATGGCAGGGCAACAGCACCTTTGAAAGGTACATGATCAGGAACAATTCAAAAGATGAAATATGTTTCAGCTTGAAGATTCAAGAGTTGAAAAAGTTGAATACAACACAGTTCTGCTTGTCACTGAGCTTTGGGATTTGCTAGGAAAAAAAACATGTAGAGAAATCATAGAAAAACATAGATGTCATGCATTATCAAAGCTTACAAAAATCCAAAGGCTGTATCCAATGCTCTTTTTATATAGGAAAGGTTTATCATTGCCCGCTGCATTTGTCTGCAGTTTTCTGTAGTTCTGGAATCCCTCCAAATGTCTTCTAGTCTGCAGTAAAAGCTTAGGGACTGCAGTGGAGGGATTTGCCCATTGTACTTGGTACAACATATGCTCAAGCGCAAGTATATCATAGCCTTCAAGTTCGTAGCCAGTTTAAAGAAGCCAGTTCCATGCTGTAAGTGTTAATACATTGTTTGTTTCTGTTTCATTAGAATGATTATAGGAAGTTATCTATGCAATGCAAGGACTTTGTGGTGGGCGTCCTGGATCTCTGCAGAGACACAGAAGAAGTAGAAGCTATTCTGAATGGTGATGTGAGTGTACAAACATGGCCTGAACATCCCCGTCCAAGTTTAAGCAGAATCAAGCTGGCCATTAAATATGAAGTCAAAAAGGTAAATATTCTCTTGCCTGTTTCCTTGTTGCATGTTGAAAGTCAGATACAAATGGATTTCTTTATGGATGACATGTTCAAAAAACTGCATGTAAACAAAACACGTAGACCTTAAAGTAATGGCAGATAGTAGTGGTGAAAGATAGTAGCAATAGCAAAAGAGGATATTGTGGGTTGTAGTGAAAGATGGTGATGCTTAACTGCAGAACGTTCTTTGTAAGTAGTTCAATGACTCAAGTCCAAAAAAAACTAAAGCAGCATGACATTTTAGGAATAGATGCATTTTGCAAACTCTCCTTCAACTTTTCTTGAAACAAGCCTTACTTGAGTAGTTGGATAGGGCAGTAAAGGATCTATAGATAAATGAGTGAAGCATTTTTATCTAACTCCTGGTGATTCTTGTGAGTTTCAATTAAGATACAGTAATCCATTCAACTTAGAATGAAAAGAAAACAGTGCTGAACTGCAAGATAGAGTTCTTTGCTGTGTGGAAAATATGTTGATAGTATTCCAGTACAGTGTATCTTTATTCTTGCTGTGAAAAATATTCTTTTCTGCATGTTAAATATTATTCTATTCTGTTTATCCTAAATGAGAATTTGTTGTTGTTAGCTGCGAAGTCGTGTCCAACCCATCGCGACCCTATGGACAATGTTCCTCCAGGCCTTCCTGTCCTCTACCATCTTCTGGAGTCCATTTAAGCTCACGCCTACTGCTTCAGTGACTCCATCCAGCCACCTGATTCTCTGTCGTCCCCTTCTTCTATTGCCCTCAACCTTTCCCAGCATTAGGCTCTTCTCCAGTGAGTCCTTCCTTCTCATCAGGTGGCCAAAGTATTTGAGCTTTAGCTTCAGGATCTGGCCTTCTAAAGAGCAGTCAGGATTGATCTCCTCTAGGACTGACCGGTTTGATCGCCTTGCAGTCCAAGTGACTCGCAGGAGTCTTCTCCAGCACCAGAGTTCAAACGCCTCAATTCTTTGGCACTCGGCCTTTCTTATGGTCCAGCTTTCACTGCCATACATTGCAACTGGGAAGACCATAGCCTTGACTATACGGACTTTTGTTGACAGGGTGATGTTTCTGCTTTTTAGTGTGCTGTCTAGATTTGCCATGGCTTTCCTCCCCAGGAGCAAGCGTCTTTTAATTTCTTGGCTACAGTACCCAACTGCAGTGATCTTGGAGCCCAGGAAAATAAAATCTGTCACTACCTCCATTTCTTCCCCATCTATTTGCCAGGAATTGAGAGGGCTGGATGCCATGATCTTGGTTTTCTTAATGTTAAGTTTCAATCCAGGTTGTTGATATTTCTTCCAGCAATCTTAATTCCAACTTTTGATTCGTCTAGCCCTGCCTTTCTCATGATGTGCTCTGCATATAAGTTAAATAGGCAGGGCAACAGTATACAGCCTTGCCGGACTCCTTTCCCAATTTTGAACCAATCAGTGGTTCCATGTCCAGTTCTCACTGTTGCTTCTTGGCCCACATATAGGTTTCTCAAGAGACAAATAAGATGGTCTGGTATGCCCATCTCTTTAAGAACTTGCCACAGTTTGTTATGATCCACACAATCAAAGGCTTTAGCATAGTCAAAGAGCCTTGGTGGAGCAGTGGGCTAATGCCTCCTTAAGTAACACCAGCTGCCTGCAATTAGTGCAGGTTCGCATCCCACCAGGCTCAAGGTTGACTCAGCCTTCCATCCTTCCGAGGTAGGTAAAATGAGGACCCAGATTGTTGGGGGCAATTAAGCTGACTTTGTAATAATGCCGCTTGGGTGTGTGTTTGAAAGCCCTAACAAGCAGGCATATACATAGAATGAAGGCTACTGCTAAGCTTGTAAGCCGCCCTGAGTCTTCGAAGAAGGGCAGGATATAAATGGAATTTAAAAAAAATAAAATAAAAAAGAAGCAGAAGTAGATGTTTTTCTAGAACTCTCTAATTTTCTCCATGATCCAGCATATGTTGGCAATTTGATTATTATTTCCTCTGCCTCTTTGAAATCCTGCCTGTACTTCTGGTAGTTCTTGATCCACATACTGCTGGAGTCTAGCTTGTAGGATTTTTTTTTATTATTAAAAAGTTTTACAATACATTTTTAAAAACAAAAAACTCCCTCCTCCCCCTCCCCTCTCCCCAACCCTCCCCTCCCCTCCCCCCTCCCCGACTTCCCAGAGCTGAATACAGGGTATAGTGATACAAACATAAGCTAAAATATGCTAACAACAAAAGTAAAACATTAAATTCTATCGCACTTTAACTCTCCATAGTCATAATATTAATGAAATAACAAATAACAAATTATACATCATAAAAATCCACTACTTATTCAAATGCTAAATGAAACTTTTTAGTCCCATATTTATTCTGAATATATTCAATCCATCTTCTCTATTCCACAATATATCTCTGTTGTGATTGTAGCTTGTAGGATTTTAAGCATAACTTTACTAGCATGAGAAATGAGTGCAATGGTGCAATAGTTTGAACATTCTTTGACACTGCCTTTCTTTCGAACTGGAATGTAAACTGATCTTTTCCAATCCTGTGGCCACTGTTGAGTTTTCCAAATTTGCTGGCAAATTGAGTTTAGCTCTTTTACTGCATCGTCTTTTAAGATTTTGAATAGCTCAGCTGGAATACTGTCACCTCCACTAGCTTTGTTGTTGCTCATCTTTTCTAAAGCCCACTTCACTTCACATAAGCTCATTCTTGTATAGTTCTTCTGTGTAATTTTGCCACCTCTTCTTAATCTCTTCTGCCTCGGTTAGGTCCCTGCCATTTTGGTCCTTTATCATGCCCACTTTTGCATTAAACATTCCTTTCATCTCTCCAATTTTCTTGAAAAGATCTCTGGTCCTCCCTATTCTATTGTTTTCTTCTATTTCTTTGCACTGTTCATTTAAGAAGGCATTCTTATCTCTTCTAGCTATTCTCTGGAATTCTGCATTTAATTGGGCATATCTTTCTTTTTCTCCCTTGCCTTTCGCTTCCCTTCTTTCCTCTGCTATTTGCAAAGCTTCCTCAGATAGCCATTTTGTTTTCTTGCATTTCTTTTCCTTTGGGATGGTTTTGGTTGCTTCAGGCACTCTGTCTATCAGATCTACTTCCTTAAATCTATTTGTCACCTCTACTCTATATTCAACAGGGATATGATTTAATTCATACCTGAGTGGCCTAGTGATTTTCCCTACTTTCTTCAGTTTAAGCCTAAACTTTGCAATGAGAAGCTCATGGTCTGAGCCACAGTCAGCTCCTGGTCTTGTTTTAACTGACTGTATAGAGCTTCTCCATCTTTGGCTGCAGAGCATATAGTCAATCTGATTTCTGTGTTGACCGTGTGGTGATGCCTGTTATTCTGGTTATCTTTTGGCTTCCTACTTTAGCATTCCAATCCCCCATGATGATAAGGACATCATTTTTGGGTGTTAGTTCTATAAGGTGCTGTAGGGCTTCATAGAACCGGTCAATTTCATCCTCTTCAGCAATGGTGGTTGGGGCATAGACTTGGACTACTGTGATATTGAATGGTTTGCCTTGGATTTGAACTGAGATCATTCTGTCATTTTGAGGGTTGTATCCCAGTATTGCTTTTCCTACTCTTTTATTGACTATGAAGGCTACTCCATTTCTTCTGAGGGATTCTTGCCTGCAGTAGTATACCTGATGGTCATCTGAATTAAATTCACCCATTCCTGTCCATTTTAGTTCGCTGATACCTAAGATGTCGATGTTCAATCTTGTCATCTCTTGTTTGACCACGTCCAGCTTTCCTTGATTCATGGATCTTACATTCCAGGTTCCTATGGAGAAAAAAATCTTTACAGCATCAGACTTTCCTTTCACCACCAGACACATCCACAGCTGAGCGTCCTTTCGGCTTTGGCCCAGTCACTTCATTCTTTCTGGCGCTACTAGTACTAGCCCTCTGCTCTTCCCCATATTGGATGCCTTCCAACCTGAGGAGCTCATCTTCCAGCATCATATTGTTTTGTCTTTTGGTTCTGTCCATGGGGTTTTCATGGCAAAGATACTGGAGTGGGTTTCCATTTCCTTCTCCAGTGGATCACGTTTTGTCAGAACTCTCTATAACCTTTCCATCTTGGGTGGCCCTGCACGGCATAGCTCATAGCTTCATTGAATTACACAAGCCCCTTCACCATGACAAGGCAGTAATCCATGAAGGGGAATGTGAATAGCATATATTTAAAAACTACTTAAATTGGAAATAACACTAATCAGCGGCCCACAGCCTGAAATCTCCATATATGATTGACTAATAATATTTGAGGATAATAGGAGTTGTAACCAAACTCATTTGGAAGTTACCAGGGTAGTTGACATTGCCTAGAGGTTTTTGTTTTAAAAAAATCAATTTTGTTTAATATAGAAATTCATGTTCTACTTCCTACTATTTAGGATCTGGATGAGAGAGGTTGTTTTTGGTATTTTATATTACAGTATGTCTTTCTTTGATTTTATGCCATTACACATCAACAAATATACCTCTATATAAAGGAAGGATGCAATCTTTGTCTATCTCATCTCATAAATAAGTCTCTGGGGTCCAGTGCAGCACAAAAGCAGTGGATCTTGATTAAAATAGACAGGCTCAGAATAGCACTTCAGAGACTTAAACAGAAAACTGTAGCATCATCATTGAAAAGATTCATTATAATTGTTGCACAGGAAAGTCTGAGAGCCCTCTCCCACATCATCACCTGTGGACAAGGAAGCTAGCAATCACTGTCTTTCTCGTTGCTGATAAATTTTGACCGAGTCCATATCGCCTGGATTAATGTGAAAATTTAACGATACCAGCATTTGCCTTTTCATTTCCAGAATATTCTGATGCCCTTCTCTGCTAAAAAAAAAAACTATTAAATGATTTTTTGATGTGTGGATTTTAAGAGGGAAAAAAAGAATTTTAAAATGTATAATTAATTGGATATTTTCATAGTGAAATCTTTAAAAGGAAAACAAATGAATGCAGAAATAAGCCTAAGTGGTATTGTGGGTAAATAGAACACAAATCCAGGGACTTGTCTCGGGATGAAAAAGCAACTCTGGTCTTTAATTGGGGGAAAAAAATGCTTACTGCTGAAGATTATGAATGGAATTCTGTAGCTGATGGGAGTTAGGTATCCTCAGCTATTAGAGATCCTAATCATTAGCTTTAATATGGTTTCTTAATATAACAAAATTATGGACTAGAAGCCAAGAACAAAATTCTTGGCTTTTAGTCTGTAAACCTTTAGTTCAGTCCATAAACTTTTGGAAACACAGGTCCTTTTCTAATTTAAGTCAATTTCCTATGCTGGAAAGTAATGATAGAAAAAAAAGATGAGAATGGTAATATTTTATTGAACAAATAGGTCGAAATCTATGTGGTTTTCCATATCAGAGACAATTGTAATGGCACTCTGGGTTATCTAATGTGAAATCTATTGTAGCTTATAAACTATGGTTTCGGCTTAGGGTGCTATCTAGAGTACTGTAGATATTTTTAACAGGTTATGATTAAAAGCATTGCGGCTTAGCGTGATCTTTAAAAAGGTAAGCCATTTTTAAAAAATCAGGCCATGGTCACTTTTAAAGCAAAAGCAACTTCTCCATAGTCAGAATTAGGGATACAGCTCAGGGGAGAATAGTATTTAGTCCTTTGTTTGGGAAAAAATAGCACTTGGAAGTGACATGAATAAGAAACCAGCTTGGAGAATAAAAATGTAAACCTTTCTCCTCCTACATCATGGTCTCAAACCTGCTCATATGGAACTGCTTTTTCTGGCAAAACAAAGCCAACAGAAAATCACATTGTTATGCTGCTACCAAAGGTTATCTGGATTTATGTAGCCAAGATCTATTTATTTATTTATTTATTTATTTATTTATTTATTTATTTATTTATTTATTTATTTATTTATTTATTTAATTTTATTGGATTTGTATACCGCCCTATTCCCGTAGGACTCAGGGCGGTTTACAGGGCAGTTAAAACCATGAATAAAAAAAATTAAAAACAATTAAATTAAATTCAAGCCCCAAGAGTAAATCTAAAACCCAGTTAAATTAACAACCCCACAGTCTGGACCAAACAGATCGAAGAGCCAAGTTTTCAGGTCCCGGCGAAATGAGCAAAGGTCAGGGGCAGTCCTAAGTTCTGTGGGTAGTTGGTTCCATAGGGCAGGTGCACCCACAGAGAACGCCCTTCCCCTGGGAATAACCCACCAGCATTCATTAACCGGTGGTACCCTGAGAAGGCCCTCCCTGTGGGGGCGCACAGGACGATGGGAAGATGATGCCGGCAGCAGTTGTTCCCTTAGATAGTCCAGACCCAAGCCATTTAGGGCTTTATAGGTCATTACCATCACTATCATTAATAGCCCGAAACATAGTCCATGGGGCTGGGCATATTTCTTAAAGTTAGTGATTACCTATTGTTCAATATGGGAAATCTTTGTATCAATAGAATCCTGCATTTTTCACCATGCCCATCATCTTCAATGGACTGTGGCGTTGAGGGGATGGTGGCATATTATGCTTTACCTTACAAGGGTCTGCCACAGCTGACAGACCTGTGGGCTCCCAACTGCTCAGGGAATCCAAGAAGGGGATGCTGCAAATTGAACTAACTAAGCAGAAGAAAACAATACATTGATTGCTTAAAAGTAGGAAAAGCTTGTCAGAGCATTTTAAACAGTTTAACCATGGATACATGATTTGCAAATTGATCACTGTTTTTCTGGGTTTTTTTTCTGATTAATTATTTGTACAATATACTATGATTATGGATATTGGTTTACTGGAAGCGAGCTCAGAAAGTGTTCCAAATTTTATAGTTAACAGCTGTTCCTTCCTTTCCTTCTAACTCTCTCCACCTGCTTATTGCTGCCTTAGCAGCTGTGCCCAGACTTTCTCTTCCAATTATCAAAGCAATTCATTCCAACTCTTGCTCTGCAAGCTCTTTCATTTTAATTATCCTTTAGAGACCCTGGATAGATCTAACGGCAATGTTTCAAAATAGGCCAGGCAGGAGAATTATATTCCTGATTTCTAACTGTATTTATTTCGCTAACATCCCGGTGTATTTTTTTTTTTTTGCAACAAGAATTGTAGCTTGGTAATCAAGCCTCTGCTTTAAATACCAAACTTCCCTTTAGCATTTCCATTTAAAGGACCAGGGAACTGAATGAAATATTTGTGGTCCTCCTGAGTCAGCTTCTTTTTAAAAGAAGTATGGTAGCTTGCAGTTTCAGAGCTTCTGGCAGCTCATAAATCCTTACATCTGTTGCGTCCACCAGGTCCTTTTCCAAATACTGAATGTAGATCCAGTCCTCCTATGCTATTCCAATCTGCTACCAAAATTACTGGTTGCCTTTGACTTATGGATGTAATTTAGTCCGGAATTATGGTTATAAATCATTGTGGTTGTAAATCAAGGCATCACATGACCAGACCCAATTATTCAACATTAGTATTGGCAGTCATTAAGTGAACACTGCAGCCATTAAGTGAATTAATTTTCCCCAATGGGTGTTTTTTGTTTGAAACTGGAAGTGAGTGCCGGAAACCATCAAAAAATGTTGCCGATTGGAGTTATGTGACTGTGGGATACTGCAAATAACCATAAAGGCGAGCCACATGCCAAGCCCCCAAAATGTAATCCTGTGACTGCAAGGGTGCATATGTGCAGCAATCATAACTTTGAAAATGGGTCATAAGTAGCTGTTCTGAACCAGCCCTCTTCTAGCAAACCCCTATTCAAAAGAAGAGACTGGAGAGCGTCCAAGGCTAAAAGGCTTCTGCCAAGATTTAATTACGCAGTTAACAAAAACACTAGAGCTTGTCTTCTCAAGCGGAAAAGTTGCTTTCAGCAACCAGCCCCTCCCCAAACACTCCTTTTATAGAGAGCTCAGGGCGTGGTCTCCCTGTGCCTCCTCCCGAGGAGTCCCACATTCTTTCTTTGTTTGTTCCTGCTCGACTGCCTCCTGCGTCGGGCGTCCTTGAACAGGGCCAGCTGTGGGTCATCATCTTCCGCACTATCGGGCTCACGCAGCTGAGAAGAGGGCCCCGGCTGGGAACTCTGCCAAGCCTCCACGCCATCATCAACCGGTTCGTCTCCCACACGGTCCTCCTCCCCCTCATCTGAGTCCTCCGACACATCTGAGCCGGCTGCCGAAACCACAGGCTGGCCCTGAGTCACAACAGTAGCTTTTGGGTAGGTTCTCATAACTTTGAATGGTTGCTAACTGGCCTGTGGTTAGTCGAGGATTTGCAGTACAGTTATACAGCAGTCTTTTTCCGATGATCATTCAGTTAGTATATGTAGTTTTCATACAGTTTGGAACAGGGTTGGTGCACCACTATTTTGTTGACTGGGCTTAAGCTAATGCATTCAGAATAATGAAGGAATGTTAAGACAGCCAGTGCAGAGGATAAAATGGATACAAATAGAAAACATGAGCTGTGTGTGCCACTTGTTATAGCTGGAACACAATTATGCAATGTACTGAGTTGAATGGGTGATACAGTCTTATTTGCATATCTGCTGAAAGGTGAGTTTTTAAAAATCCCCTCCCTGACATTTTTGCCTGAGTTAGCATTGCCATTTAAAAACACCAGACATCAAAACTAGCCTCTTTAAAAGCTCATCATATAAAAAAATACAAATTAGAAGCCTAACTGTAATCTTCTGCCCACACTGTCCACGGTATCCTCAGCATTATAAGAAAGTTATAACTATTTCCTAATACTTTTCCACATGCAAGAGGAGCTAAAATGATGGTGGCTCAATAGGTCAAGATTCTGAGATTGATATTGCTCATTGTGGTGGTGGTAAACCCAATAAATAAGGGCGCCATGAAGAAGTGAATATTTTCTACTGAATTCATATTTATGAAAACAGTAGGCTTCTGGATTACTTGGTAAGCTTTTTAAAGAGGTGAAAAATGAAGCAGAATATTGCTTCCCAGCTTCTGGCAATCTGTATGGTTCTTATCAATTTGTTTCAGGTAGGGGCTGGGTCAAAGATTGTTTCTGTATAATTTGGAAGACCAAGATAAAAATTATATATCTCAACCACATTATCCTATCCATTTTCTACCTGTCCAGATTCTAATTCATTTACTCCTTTTAATGCGTAGGACTTGGAGAGTGGTGATAAGAAATTACTTGTGATAAATATAACGGAAAGGAAAATCTATGGATGTAATGGGATTATACATCTCAAACATTCCTCAGGCTACAACAGAAATAAAAACAGTAAGACCAACAGCAAAACTTAGGCTGCAATTCTGCCTATTACCCCATGCTATCATTTTTTAAAAAATACTAAACATAGTTAAATTACCTGCCATACCATGAAACATTGTTTGGCTTCACACTTTGCACTATACCAGGGGTAGGCGTCCTCGGCTCTTTTATGACTCATGGACTTCAACTCCCAGAATGTGCCTACCCCTGCACTATACCAATGTTTATGGTCTACAAATAGCAATTGCTGAGTTCCCACATGTCCTACACTAGGTTGAGTGACAATGGAGACCTTTCCCAAAGTTTTATTTGGCTCTAAATCAGCTCATAATATTAGAATGGGATGGCTGGTCTTCATAAGTTGTGGGTGCTCCCTCACTGGAGGCTTTCAAAAAGAGACTGGACAACCATTTGTCTGAAATGGTCTCGAGCAGAGGATTGGACTAGAAGACCTCCAAGAACTCTTTAAATTCTGTTACTCTATCTTCCGTGTTCTATGTTCTAGAATAGAGGGACTGTAAATTAGGGACAGAAAGATCAGCAAAGAAGAACCTCTTCTCTGTAACTTATTTTTGTGGCTTAAATACAGCCCAGAAGAGCAGATTGTTTGAAGTCCAAAAGCTTAGTGTCAAATGTATCCTACAGTATTCATCCCAGGGTTTTTAGGCAGAAGATCTGAAGATAAAGAAGTCAGGGGAAAGCAGGAATGACAGGAGCAGGGTCCGTGGGTGAGGAGGATTAAAAAAAAACCCAAAAAGATGGTGGTTATGGCAGCACAGCAATGTTTTGCTCCTTTTATACATACATTTGTCCCTTGTATCTATCAGACCTGCCACTAATATGTGCCAACAAACTAACTTTCCATAATCCATTCATGTGTCCTAATCATGCAGTTTTGGAATTATGTAAAAAAGATCTCTATTTATGCTGAAATAACCATTATAGCAACAACAAAAATAATGTCTAGAAGGCTTTAATGGGCTAAGAAACAATGACTGCAGATGAGCTGTTTGCAACAGTAGATGCTACTTTTACTGAATTAATCAACCTGCTTTTTTCACACCCTGCTTAAAACTGGTAAAGTGTTTTCTTGAACACTGAGCAGTTTATGGATATCTCTAAATATAGAGGAAAAAAAGGTGAATCAGACTTTATCGTCTTCTTGCATTTATTTGTCTCAACGGTAGTTTATCAGGATTGTCATTAAGATGGATTGCTAGTGAAAGCAATCATTCAGAAAATTTGCCATCTGTACTTGTTTTGCTTTTCAGGAGCTGTTAATACTAAATGAAACTTAGAAAGTTATGTTTTGCTTGATGTGCTAATAAGGATAACGTCCATCTTTTGACAGCTGTACATCGTGGCTTTAAATCGTAATACTGTGCATTTCTGGCTAGGTTTTACATGATCTAATGGTTTCACTAAGATGTGACCAAGCTCTTTCTTTTTTATGAATGATGTTATTTCATCTGCATAGAAGTGGAAAGTGTTCACATGGAGTCTTCTCATCTATTACCATTGCATTGGAATGGATCTGTGTGACTACAGGATAATAGCCCCCTAGTTAATGAAGACCTGAAAGACAAGGTTAGGGAGAGACCATCATGGAGAAGATCCATCTATGTGGTCTGGGTATGAAGAGTCAACAATAACCTAATGGTATATAATTTTAAAATGTTTAATTCAAACATGCTAATTGTGTAAATGCAATAGCAAAAATATGTGGATCTCTATCTATACTGATATTCTTTTTATATGGATCTCTAATCAGATGTCCAGATTTTTTTCTCATTCTCTCTGTCTCTCCCTCTCCCCTCTCCCACCCATGTATTTCTTTCTCTAGAGTTCTTTGGGGCAAGATTTTTTTTCAAGCTATTAAACCTGCAATCTTATTAAAACGAGTGGCATTTCTGGTATGCAGTAGTTTATTATTGCAGGATCTGCAATGTACCTGACAAACCTGCCAATAAGAGTTTCTGGCTAAGCTTTACAGGTAGTCTTCCTAATTGACTGGTTACTGAAGGACTGCTCAAAGTTTCAGCAGCCTCGAAAAGGGAGCTTCATATAAGGCATTTCTGACCATCCTAAAATGTCATGCCATCCCCCCTTGTGATCACATGATCACACTTTGTACACTTGGCAACTGGCATACATTTACAATTAGTTACAACATTCCACAGTCACATGACTGTGATTTACTGCATTTTTTGCCATTTTCCAGCAGAAAACAGCAAAAATTACCCATTAGATATGCTGGATTTGCTTAATGACCACATGGTTTGCATCAGAGCAGTGGTCATTCACTTTACAACAATCATAAAACTGTCATAAAGTAGACTTCGGTCACGTGGTGACCCATTTAATCACTGCCTCCAACTTAGAATTAAAATTCCAGGCTGGGGTTCTAAATTTGATGTAGCTTGCTGTTCAGTTTATTGTTGATTTTTTTAAATAAAATGCTTGATCTAGTTGTTTAAACTTTACTATTGTGTAATTCACACTCAGAGTTATTGTTTTGACTTTGAGGTCCCCCCTCTTCTTTGGGGGGGGATGTTGTAAATTTGTATTTTGCAAATTGTGCAACTATAATGTTATGATTTTATAATAGAATGTAGGAATCCATTCAATGAAAGGAAGATTCACTATATTAAAATAACAGATCACACAAATAACAAACCACATATTAAAATAACAAATCACTTTTTGGTCAGGTGAAAACTTCATTTCTTTTGAAAATGCAACTAAGCTCACAGATTGTAGCTAAAAGCTACCTAACCATTTTTCTAGCTGTTAGAAACCTGTCATTCTGAATTTCCATGGAAACAGACCTGTTTAATATTCTAGCCAAGTCTATATTGATTCATATCCTGTACTGTCCCATTCTTTTCATGGTTTTCTTTGATAATTGTTCGTATGGACCTCAGAGGCTTTTCAGTTTATCAACATTATTTAACAATTTTAAAAAAATACTAAAACTATAATTTAAATCTACCCTCCTGCCAGTTTTGAGGGATTTACTCTCAATCCAATATAGATCAACCAGTCACTGAAGCCAGTCCTTTAATGTGATGTAATTTTGAATTGGAACTGCATCATGTATTTCCATGTTGGGTGAAAAATCATGTACACAATAGACTGCACTATCAATGTTGATTTTCAGTATTGTGGGAGAGTAAGCTGGCCTGTCTCATGTTCCCATATCTAGCTGTTGATGTCCAGCACTGAAACTTCTCCATCCAAAAACATCTGGAAGCGATGGTTATCATCTGGGCCCATAAAGGTACTCATAGAAAATATGCCTCATTTTCACACAGACTTAGTCAGCACCAAGAGTTAAGAAAGTCCATGAAAACCTAGCTTTCTCAGAAAGCTTTAGAGTGGGAGTGATTGAAAATTGGATTTTTCTCGGGAGTCACTTTTATGACTGAAGCAACATATAAGCCCAAGAAAATCTGGGACATGAACACCAAGTCTGTTTCTAACTTCTTTATCACCTATCTCTAAGGATCAGAGAGTAAATATCATTTTTAGTTCTTCTTGTCATTATTTTAAAATAAATCTGCTCTATAAAGGTCCTTAAAATCTGTTTTATAAGTGCTTTGCAATTTGCAGGTATGCTTCTATAACACTTTTAAACTCTAAGAGATGGTCCACACCATATTTCTATGACTCCCTTTCAGGTCCCATGTTGGGCCTCTGTGTGTGGAATAAGACATGGTTGTCCTCAAGGAAAGAGACAACATTTGTTGCTTCTCTTACTGGTTAAGACCAGTGATGGGATTCAGCTGGTTCGCACTGGTTCAGCAGAGCCAATAGCTAAATTTTGTTGAGTTTGGAAAACCAGCTGAATGCACACCACTTCTGGAAGTCTGTTTTAGGCTTGGGAGGCATGGAGGAGGCCTCCCAGCCTAGAACAGCCCACTGGAAGTGTGGGGATGCCACTTCTGGAAGTCCATTCTAGGCCTCGTAAAACTGGAGGAGGCCTCCCAGGCCTAAAATGGCCCACCAAAAGTGTGAAGATGCCTCTTCCTGAAGTGTTCTTCAACATCTTCCTCAATGATTTGGACAAAGGGATAAATGGGGAACTTATCAAATTTGCAGACGACACCAAGCTGGCAGGAATAGCCAACACTCCAGAAGACAGGCTTAAGATACAGGAGGATCTGGACAGATTTGAACACTGGGCGCTATCTAACAAAATGAAATTCAATGGTGAAAAAAGTAAGGTTCTACATTTAGGCAAGAAAAACCACATGTACAGGTATAGTATAGGTAGTACCTCGCTCAATAGTAGCAATTGTGAGAGGGATCTCGGAGTCCTAGTGGATAATCACTTAAATATGAGCCAGCAGTATGCTACAGCTGCCAAAAAAGCCAACACAGTGCTCGGCTGCATTAACAGAGGGATAGAATCAAGATCACGTGAAGTATTCATACCACTTTACAATGCCTTGGTATGGCCACACTTGGAATACTGCATCTAGTTTTGGTCTCCATGATGTAAAAAAGATGTTGAGACTCTAGAAAGAATACAGAGAAGAGCAACAAGGATGATTAGAGGACTGGAGACTAAAACATATAAGAAACGATTGCTGGAATTGGGTATGTCTAGTTTAATGAAGAGAAGGACTAGGGGTAACATGATAGCAGTGTTCCAATATTTCAGGGACTGCCACAAAGAAGAGGGACTCAAGCTATTCTCCAAAGCGCCCAAAGGCAGGACAAAAAGCAACAGATGGCAACTAGTCAAGGAGAGAAGCAACCTAGAACTAAGGAGAAACTTTCTGACAGTTAGAACAATTAACCAGTGGAACAACCTGCCTCCAGAAGTGGTGAATGCTCCAACACTGGAAGTTTTTAAGAAGAGACTGGACAGCCATTTGTCCAAAATGGTATAGGGTTTCCTGCCTGAGCAGGGGGTTGGACTAGATGACCTCCAAAGTCCCTTCCAACTTTATTATTATTATTATTATTATTATTATTATTATTATTATTATTATTATTATTATTGTTGTTGTTGTTGTTGTTGTTGTTGTTGTTGTTGTTGTTGTTGTTAGTCCATTTTAGGCCTTGGATGCCCAGGCCTGCATCCATGCAGAGAAACAGTTGTTCAGGGATTTGAATCCCACCACTGGTTAAGACCTATCTTCACCAGTCCTCTTAACTCTTTCTGACAACTCCTCTTTATGATGGAAGACAAAAAAATTGGCCAATTGACATTTCTGAAGCCACTCCTCCCAGTTTCCGTTGTCTTTAGGTTTGGAGAAACCAGAGCAGAATTCCACCAGTGTATTTGATGTTGTACGGCAGATGGGTCTGGAGGTTGTTAGTGAGTTTCAGGGTGTGGTTTTAGACAAGCCACTTGTTCCTGCTAATTTCAATCTCAGCTCTGCTATGATATGCTGTGCAAAGTTTTTTTGCTTGGTCCATTTTGACATCTTTCCTACAGTGATATTGTAGAGTAGATAGCAGAAAATCACTTTTGTAAAGAGAGTCTGTCCTTATGATTCAGAAAGCCAGAACCCCTGGCCCATATGTTCTCTTTTGTCTCTTCCAAAACACCATATGTTCTATCTCTTAAAGTTTCTCATTGCTGTAATAGAATTCAATACCCTTGTAAGGTAAAGCTGTATGTCTTCTCATGCAAAATCACAAGCAATTTGTTACAAATTGTGTGCATACATCCTTGTTGGCTGCTATCTCAACTGGAATGAAAACACCTGCTTTACCTTGATGATGTTGATATCTTGGTACCAGTTCTCTGTTTTTTCCCTGGATTTAAGTTCCTTTTTATTTATGCTCTTCTTCTTTTTTTTAAAAAAAAAACTTTTTTGCATTATACTTATATTTTGTGGCATTTTATTCTTGTTGTTGTTGCTTACCTATGGGTAATCAACCCTATTTTTTTCATTTTACAAAATCATGTATTAATGCTTTTTCCTTGTATTAATGATTCTGGTAAGAGAAATGGAGTATGATGTTTTAATAGTAAGTATATTTACACAGAGGAAGATTAGTCCATGGACATATACATGAAGTAGGTATAGCACAGCGCTCATCCAGTGGACATTAAATTTCATTTTCTACCATAAACCATTAATGGAAAATAAAAAATGGAGACTGAGTAAGCAGCTTATCATTTCATTCCCAGATTTCAGGACAACTCACTTTTCCGATCAGAATGTATAACCTGTATCTATAGTAACTGCTGACATTTGGAATTCTAATTGGAGTGGCTCATACTAAATTTATTTTTGCTATAATTTATTTTTTTATTTTATTTTAATTCCATTTATATCCCGCCCTTCTCCGAACACTCAGGGCGGCTTACAAGCTTAGCAGTAGCCTTCATTCTATGTATATGCCTGCTTATTAGGGCTTTCACAAACACCCCAAGCGGCATTATTACAAAGTCAGCTTAATTGCCCCCAACAATCTGGGTCCTCATTTTACCTACCTCGGAAGGATGGAAGGCTGAGTCAACCTTGAGCCTGGTGGGACGCGAACCTGCACTAATTGCAGGCAGCTGGTGCTACTTAAGGAGGCATTAGCCCACTGCTCCACCAAGGCTCTTTAATGCTTCTCATATGCATAATGAGTTTGTTTTATTACTCCCTCTGAGGACCTATGCATATAAATTCACTGCCTGAGAGATGACCTTTCCTTCAAAAATGTGTGATTTATTTGGTAGACCCACTTCAAAATATTTACTAAGACAATCACCTCCAAACTTGTTGCCAGGTTTTCTTGACCTACCTACCTAGTAAATCAGATAGCTCAAACTTTCAGTGCCCATTTTGACCTGGAAATGGTGACTGAATAGTTGTGTACTTTTCACACTTCGGTTTTTCCTTCCTAATCTATTATCTCTATGGTCAGAATGTAACTATTGCACTTAAGGGGACTGACAAAAAAAAAGGTACTTTCTATTCAGGAGAAGCTTCACTGAGTGGAATTTTATTCTGCAACCTCCCTCGGCTCCCTGCAATTTTATCCCAAAAGATTAGAGAACCATCTCAAGCAGTGTGGGGAATGGGGGAATTAACACAATCACTACCCAACCATTTTTGGTCACAGAAGATTCACCAGTTCAAAGACTTTGCTTAAGTTTGAGAAAGAATCTTGCTGTGAGGGTGTGTTTTAACAAGATTCACCAGTTCAAAGACTTTGCTTAAGTTTGAGAAAGAATCTTGCTGTGAGGGTGTGTTTTAACAACGGTTGGTTTTAACAGGAAACCCTGCCAAGAAAGCACATGGGAATGTTAGCTTCTAATTATTGAATTAATAAGAGAATTATAAGAGGCTCTTAAATTTTCTTTTCTTTGGGACTCAGTGCAATTTGGAGCACCTAGGTTTCATTGTCGAGTATTTCCCTGTAACCACTTGCATTTAAAAGCTGCACGCTGGGCAGAGAAAATGGCAGTGCATGATCAAAAACCTACTCAGCATGATGCTTTAGAGTGAATTAAGGCAGGAGTTGGGAAGGGAAACTGCCGTTTTTAATGCACCTATATATTAAATTATGACAGATACAGAGGTGTATCTTCCCATCTACTTGAAGTCAATCATCCAAGGGCCTATTTCAGGTAAAATAAAAGTGTAGGAACAGTGGCCACGAAACCAGTAAAAGTCAACTGAGCTTGTCTTGAAGCTAAAATTATATTGAAGAGATATGTTTTAATTTTAAAATGTTTATGGGAACTTGGAGGACAGCAGATCCAGGACAGCAGGGTAGCAGCAGATCCAGTATATAATCTAGGCTGTGTGTCAAAGCTCAAAATCACTTGCTTAATTTGAGAGGCAGAGCACCTATTATGATCTGGATTCAGGGAGCCTTGAGTGATTCTCCAATAGCGGAGTCCTATTTAGAGTTCCAAAAAATTGAAAATAACAATAAAAAAGGCTTTTCTCTCATAGAAGATTAAAAAAACTTTCCCCCTTTCATTTTTTACTTTGATATTCCATTATTGGGAAATGCTAAGATTTTAAAAATACGTACTGTACATAGAGAATATACTGTATGTAAACATATTTAGTTCCAGACTGATTTGAATGGCTGAATCAGCTTGTTTGAATTAAAGAAATTAGATTAAATAAGAAGCACTTTTGCAAAATGTCATGTCATTGTTTTATATATATATATGTATGTGTGTGTGTGTGTGTGTGTGTGTGTGTTTTCTGAGGTTTCTGCGGGTGTTCGTATGTGGATCTTTGGTTATTCGGGTTTTTCCCCGCGTAGAACTAAAGGTGTAGGGGCGACGTTTCGACGGAATCCCATCCGTCATCATCAGGCTGGAGGCTTCTGCTTCCTTCTTCTGGGAGAAGCATGTGGCTGTTTGTTCCTCTTTTTTAAACTGCCAGAGGGGGTGTGTTCTGTGGATGGAGGTTGCTCTGATTGGGTGGGGGAGTAAGTGTGTTCTGATTGGGTGGGAGTGTGTTTTGAATGGTGGGTGTATTCTGATTGGGTGGGGGTGTGTTTTGAGTGGATGGGCTGGTCTCAGCTGCCAGCCTTAGACCTGAGCTGGTGAGTTGTGCTGCTTTTGTTCGGCTTCGTGTTTGTGGTGGTGCCATGTTTTTATAGTGGGTGTCAGTTTGCTTATTGTGTGGTTTGGAGGGGTTTAAAGTGGCTGATGTTGCAGCTGTGGTTAGGTTTCTGTTTTGTGGTTGTGCCTCGTTATCATTGTGGGTTCGGATTTGCTTTTTGAATGGTTGTGTGGTGGTGATGTCATGTGTTATCATGAGTTTGGGTCTATCATTCTTGGTGGTTGGGACTCGTCTGTCAATCAAGGCGGGTTTCCAAATGGTTGGTAGGCGAGAGGTATCATCTCGTTTGTTTATGCTGTGGGGGCGTTTTTCTATCTCAATGGCTTCTCTGATTATTCTGTTGTTAAAATGTTCAATTTTGGCGATAGTTTTGGTTTTTTTAAAATCAATTTCATGTCCCGTGGCTTCAAAGTGTTGGACCAGGGATGAAGTTTGTTCTCCTTTTCTGAGTGAGTTTTTGTGCTCTTCAATGCGTGCACTTATTCTTCTGTTGGTCTGTCCGATGTATGTGGTGGGACAGGTGGAGCATGGGATTTCGTATACTCCTTGGTTTTCTAAGCCGATTATGTCCTTGGGGTTTCTTAGGATGGTGGATATTTTTCTGTCTGTGTAGAATGCTGTTTTGATGTTGTGTTTTTGGAGGACCTTGCTGATTCTGTCTGTGGTCCCTTTTAAGTATGGGAGGAGGGCTTTGCCATTTTCTTGTTCTCTGTCTTGGGTTTTTGTGGGTGTCTCTCTTCGGATTAAGTTGGTAATCGTGTTTCTTTGGAATCCATTGGCTGTTAGTACATTAGTGAGAGTGTGTAGTTCGGTTTTTTGGTGTTGTTCGTCAGCTAGGTATTTTGTTCTGGAGATGAGTGTCTTGGCTACGGAGTTGATCTGTGCTGGGTGGTGGTGTGAGAGTGCATTCAGGTAGCGGTTTGTGTGTGTTTTTTTATGGTAGATAGTGTGTCCTAGGGAGCCGTTGGATTTCTTGTAGACTAAGACATCAAGGAAGGGAAGTTGATTGTTAGCTTCTGTTTCCATGGTGAATTGTATTTTGGGGTGTAGGCTATTGAGGTGTGTGAGGAAGTCATCCAGTTTTTCTTTGCCATGTGGCCAGATTACGAAGGTGTCATCTACGTATCTGAGCCAGAGTTTGGGTTTGTGGTTGGATTTTTCTAGAGTGAGGGTTTCAAAGTGTTCCATGTAGAGGTTTGCGATGACAGGTGAAAGGGGTGATCCCATGGGTGCTCCTTCCATTTGTTTGTATCTTTGTCCATTGTAGATGAAGTATGTGTTAGATAGGCAGTGGTTGGTCAGATCTAGGATGTGTTTTGGGGGGTTGTATTTATTTCGGATAGCTGTCAAGGCTTCTTTGATTGGCACTTGGGTGAAGAGGGATACGACATCGAAGCTCACAAGTAGGTCACAGGGCTGTAAGTTTAGTTTACTTATGATCTCTATGAAATGGAATGAATCTTGTATGTGTGAGGTGATGGAATTTGCGTAAGGCAATCAGAACACACTTACTCCCCCACCCAATCAGAGCAACCTCCACTCACAGAACACACCCCCTCTGGCAGTTTAAAAAAAGAGGAACAAACAGCCACATGCTTCTCCCAGAAGAAGGAAGCAGAAGCCTCCAGCCTGATGATGACGGATGGGATTCCGTCGAAACGTCGCCCCTACACCTTTAGTTCTACGCGGGGAAAAACCCGAATAACCAAAGATCCATATATATATATATATATATATATATATATATATATATATATATATATATATATATATATATATATATATATATATGTCATATGTTAACTCTTAGATTACCTTGCTAGGCCCCAAACATGGGGCAAATCTTTATTTCCTGTTTTCAGCCTTATCTCAAAGGCCATCGAACAGGCTGTAGTCACACCGGACAGTTCATATATTTGTGTAAATTACTAACAAAGAATTTAGGGAGGCTGATATGCATTTCGGACTCATTAGTCTTCATCAGTCAGTCATACCCTTCTGAGATTCGAACCTGGGCTGCTTGCACTTTAGGCAGTGTTTTTACTTCTTGAGCCACAGGTTCTCTCTCTCTTTGTTAGCTTTTTTGCAAGGGGAGAAATATGTGTCATATGTTAACTCTTAGATTACCTTGCTAGGCAAAAAAGCTAACAAAGCGAGAGAGAACCTGTGGCTCAAGAAGTAAAAACACTGCCTAACGTGCAAGCAGCCCAGGTTCGAATCTCAGAAGGGTATGACTGACTGATGAAGACTAATGAGTCCAAAATGCATATCAGCCTCCCTAAATTCTTTGTTAGTAATTTACACACACACACACACACACACACACACACACACACATATAAATCCCATTTATATCCCGCCCTTCTCCGAAGACTCAGAGCAGCTTACAATCTAAGCACAAATTAAATGTGCTTAGCAATAGCCTTCATTCTATGTATATGCCTGCTTATTAGGGCTTTCACCCCCCCCCCCAAGTGGCATTATTACAAAGTCAGCTTATTGCCCCCAACAATCTGGGTCCTCATTTTACCTACCTCGGAAGGATGGAAGGCTGAGTGAACCTTGAGCCTGATGGGATGCGAACCTGCAATAATTGCAGGCAGCTGGTGTTACTTATGATCTAATGATTTGATCAGAATAATTCATGCATTTCAAGAAGCTGTTTTGAAGATTTGGTCAGAATGCCTTCAAACTGAATCTTTGTATAGTCTTAAAAGAGAAATACAAGAGCCAGTTTGGTGTAGTGGATAAAGTATCAGACTAGAAACTGGGAATTCTGGTCCCACCCTGGCCACAAAGCCAACTGGATGACCTTGGGCCAGTCATTCTCTCTTAACCCTAAAGAGGAGGAAATGGCAAACCATTTCTGAAAACTCTTGCCAGGAAAACTATGGAGATTTGTTCAGGCAGCTCCAAAAATCAGACACAAATGAATGGAAGAAAAAAAATAGATGAGAGAATCATCAACAATACTTCCTAATGACATTAAGTCATTTCTGTTTATCATTTAGTTTAATATTTTTGGCAGCGTATATTTTCTTAAACAGTTCAGAAGAATCTCAGGCACTAAAAATCACAAATCAAGGCAAATATACGTGTCCCAGGAATGATGCAAGACTGAATTTGCGTCGGACATCAGGACCAGAGATTTATTCTTCCAAGCTTTCAGACTCATGGAGCCCATCTTCAGGGAATTTCTCTCTACTGGAATACATGCTTTGGTCTGTTCTGTGAGTTGTGTTTATGTGGTGCCTTCCTATTGGATGATTGGTGTGTTGATTGGGTGTCATTTCCTCGTGCTGCCAAGTCCTCCACTCCTAAGTATTTTATAAGCTGGTAGTAAATCAGCACTCCTGTTAACTGAGAAGGGGGCCATTTCCCATCAATCATTTCAATGCCCAAACCAAGTATTCCAGTAGAGAGTCGGTGACCAACCAAGATTCAATCTTACAGTAAAAACCACTATATTTTATGGAACAAATATAATGGAATAGGGTAATTGCACACATTTTTTAAAGTTAGAAAGTTAAGTTAAAATAAAAAACGCCTGAATGTTTGCTTTCCTCCTATTGGAAGCAACTATATGTTCTGAAATGCATGGCTGACACTAATAATTTATTTCCTGGATTTATTAACTACATATCCAAATAGCTCTGAATATAGAATGCAGCGTATATGATTGCCAGATATAACCAATATTTCATATGCATGCCAAATATAGGTTGGTCCAGTAGAAATTGCATATGGAAAGAGTGTAACAATGACTATTTACTGCTCATAGAAAAATTAGTTATGGAAGCTAACCTTATTACTTGTCAAAAGGAATTGTTCCCTTGATCCTTTAATTTACTATTTATAAGCAAAGCCCTGAAAGAAAATTTAGCACCATAATAGCCTGTTTCCTAGTAAAAAAAATAATTCACAACCTTGAGTAAGTTATTTTTGTAACTTACTACCAATTTGTCTACTATTCAAAACATATTTAATATGTTAGGAGCTGTCAGGCTCATAAACCAGGAAAGACATATGGTGATTCTTCCAAGCTGAGTTCTTTATTGTTCCCACCTACAGACAGAATCTTTCCAAACTGAAGCATCCTACTATCTACATGAAGCATATACTCTGAAAACTATCAGTGCAGGCTGTCTTCACCATTTTTCTCTAACACAAAATTCCTGGACATGCAGCTGTAGCTAAATGTGGATGTTTCTTGGATTTCAGGATGAATTTGAAACTTCTATACCTTTGTTGCTTTGCTTAACACAGACAGCGGCAACATAAAATGAATCTCACAGATTTTCCTCTTCCTCTGCTTTTTCCCAGAGTTCTCCTTGGTTTCCTAAAGAACAGTTAAGACAATAATAATAATAATAATAAATTAAGTCAGAGGTTAGGACAGGATAAATATTTTTCACATACCGATATTATACTAATAAGTCTAGGATCTAATTCAAATCAAATCAAACTATTTTTTATAATCATAGCTCAGTCCAGGGAACTAATTAGTATTATTTACTCTTAGAACTGTGCTTGAGTAGGATGAAATGCTGAGTCATATACATATACATGTACACATTCATGTACACATACACATAAACATATACACAGTACATATGCATATACATATATATCTTACATTTTCACACAGCCATAACTGTAAAATTTCTTAAGGTAATAGTTTATCCACCAAGATTTAGTCATACTGCAACAAGCCAAGAAAGAGGAATAGTAGGTGAACACATTTTCATTTTTTTGCATCAACCTTTCTTCCCATAAATACTGTGAGGCTCCTGCTTGTCAATTTTAGACAAGGAAACAAGCTGCAAGAATTGGTGACTTTTTAATAAACATATTTTATGGTGGAAAACTTAAGCTATCATGAAGGAATTCTAGAGACTGCTGTGCATTAACTACAAACTGTTAACTACAAACTGTTTTTACAACAATCAGTATACATATTTCTCCTGCCCACACTATGTAAAGAATTATTAGCAATGTCCTCATGTTCTTTTATCAAAAGAATGCAAATTCCTTTTATTTTGATAACACCTGATCTAGTATCAGGATCAAATGAGAAATTACTTTCTATCAAGTATCTGAATGTAGATGCATTACTTATGACAGGAACATCCAGCAGTTTAAAGAAGTTCTTTCAGAAACTGAGGATATTGTTTAGCTATGTTAATTTTTCATTGTCATAAAACATACAGATAAAAACCATTTTGGAGAAGAGGAAGACATTTTGCTGACTAGCATGGGAATAGTGAGAAAGATGTTTGACTCTGAAAACCTAAGTTCAAGGACATCCTCAGAGATAGGTCACTAGTAACTTTGGACCAAGCACAATCTCTCACCTTAATCTACTTCACAGGCTTGTGGTGGGGATAAACTTGCAGGTGTGGTGCTATATTGAACATACTGTAAATGTAACAACTAGAAAGATGCTGGAGGAAGCAGGCATTTCTGGACAATCTGAGAAACTCAACACCCACAAGAAATGTGTCAGACCTTAAGACAGCCATAGAACAAAATGAGTTGAGGGCTGAAGGGCATTGTTGTGTCCTAAAGCACAGTTTGCCAGCTTTCTTTTAAACTCCCTCATTCAAATCTAGGATGAGCATGATTGCTGGCCATCATTATGCACATCACAACTTGATGCCACCAGTGCTCTTCTTGGCACTTCTAATTGCTCACCTGCTCCACCCCCACCCCCCATGGCCCAAAGGGAGCCCACCAGCAAATGAATAAAAGTGGAAAAGTAGTTGAATTGTCTTTCCATTCATACTTTTATCTTGAGTTGGAGGTGTGGGAATCTGGGGCCAGGAGGAAAGTAGCTAATTGACAGAAAGGTATGTATCACTGCAGTCACCTTAACTGAATCAAACCTGCTTGAACAGCAACAAATAAGACATAAACACGCTCAACTATATTTAGATGGTGTCCTTGATTTTATGTTGAGAAATGTACTACATGTAAGTTGCAACTGAGTTAGAAATGAAATGGATTTTTCTTTCTCTATTTTAGTCTGAAGCCAGTAGATCCCCAGTGGCAGCGTCCACTCATCACTTCCACCTTCACTGTAGATGCCAAGTGCATTTCCCCCCCCCCCCATTCTAACTAATTGGTGCTCTCAGGAGTCTGACTCCAGCTTTCTCCAGCTGGCAACAGTTTTTAATTCATCATAAAAGACTAAGCACTTCCCTCTGTCACAGATTTCAGTTTAATTAATAGTAAAGGTGTGAATTGGGTTTGGGAGAAGACAAAATTAATAAATGTTCTATGTATTTTAATACACAGTTTGTCCAGGAACATCTCCCTCCCCCTCCCCCTCCCACACTCTCGTGATTCCATTATTAAAGCTTGGCAAGTGGGTTCAAACAGATTGCTATCTGTCCCATTAACTTGAAATTTTCACTACATTGGTCATGGAGTGTAAATAATTGCAAGAACTAGCAGAAAGTTTGCACCCTTTTCCCTTGTTTTCCTAATCCCCTGAAGATTGGCTCATTTATTGGAATAGGTTTGCTTATCCTCATTTTCATGAAAGAGGGACAGGAGCAAAAGTGAAAGAAATAATACAGCTACTAAAATAATGCAGATCACCATTCTGCACCGTTCTGGTGCAAAAGCACCATAACACTGAGCAGGTAGTAATTGTTGCTTTAAAAAAGTCAACGTATTGTGCAAATATAACTCAAGAATATTGTCTTTGTTATATGGACAGCCATTTGTCTGAAATGGTATACAGTAGGGTTTCCTCCTGATATGGGACGCGGTGGCTCAGTGGGTTAGGACGCTGAGCTTGTCAATCAGAAGGTCGGCAGTTTGGCGGGTTGAATCCCAAGTGCCGCATAACAGAGTGAGCGCCTGTTACTCATCCCAGCTTCTGCCAACCTAGCAGTTCGAAAGCACGTAAAAATGCAGGTAGAAAAATAGGGACCACTACGGTGGGAAGGCAACAGCGTTCCGTGCGCCTTTGGTGTCTAGTCATGCCGGCCACATGACCACGGAGTCGTCCTCGGACAAGCGCTGGCTCTTCAGCTTTGAAACGGAGATGAGCACCGTCCCCTAGAGTTGGAAACGACTAGCACGCATGTGCGGGGGAACCTTTACCTTTACCTTAGGGTTTCCTGCCTGAGCTGGGGGTTGGACTAGATGATCTCCAAAGTCCCTTCCAACATCATCATCATCATCATCATTATTATTATTATTATTATTATTATTATTATTATTATTATCTGAAAATATACATACATAAATATTAATGATAATGGAATAGAAAATGCATGTGGAAAAAAGAAATCACATCAACTATTTTGTTCAAGGACAAGAGATCTGGGGTGCAATCAGAGTTCCATACCACAAAGTCATGTTCCTTCATGTTTGCTTTTTTACAGCAGAACAAAAAGAAATGTTGTAAAAATCAAGAACACAAAACCCATATTCAGTCAGAAGCTATATCTCTTTATGTCAGCACTGATTCTCCTTGTAGAACGTAGAGTTGCTTCGAATCATGAGATGGGTGGCAAATGAATTTAATAATAAGTAAAAATAAAACAATTGAACAAAAGAAGATTTTGCAGTCCTTGTAGTATAGCCTCTTGTTCAGTGGAAAGACATCTACTAAAAGGGGTCCAGTAAAAAAGATACCAGCCCTTGAAGAATTGGTTCCACTGAACTTGCAGTTTAGAACATTAAAAAAAAAAAACAACAACAACCAGTGTTCAAAAGTTGATCTTCAGCTGCATGGCATGGACAAATGGTTGAGCTGAGCTCATTTTAGATCCAGTTCATTCTTTTCTTTCCAATGTTTTTAAGTACAAATTATATATTTTAAAGACATATTCTCTGCCATTGTCACATTGTAAATATAGAAGTGTCAAGCAGACTTCTAATTTAACCTCCTTTCAGAGCTAATGCATACAAGAGAGTACAAAGTCACTCTGATATTCAATCAGAAGTATGCTATTTTGACAAATATTTAATATGAATAATAGTGTTGGCAAAGGATTATGTAGCACAGTAGCACAGTGTTATAGTTCAGTTATTCAAGTCACAATCCTTATATAGCAAAGAAGGCTGGCACCTCTATAGCTAACACAAGAATTATCAGTATCAGATGCAACAGAATCACCCACTATGGATATCCTCAAAACATAGAATAGTGTGTGTGTGTGTGTGTGTGTGTGTGTGTGTGTGTGTGTGTGCGCCAAAAGAGGAAAGAAGCTTCCTTATATATAGCATCCTCATGGCACTGTCTCTTCCACTAATCCAAACTTCATGGGGAAGAAAACTTTATGGTCCATCTTAAGTAGTAGATTGAAGTAGTAGATTGAAGGGAGGCTGAAATTATCAAAATGGTGAAATGCTAGGGATTGAAGGTAAATGCTCTCAGCTACTTATTTCTTGAAGTACTGCCTTGGACTCTAAAGTCAGTGTCATAAATCTGTTAGGCAAAAACACTGTTGTAAATAAAGTCTGAGTTCAGATGGAATAAAGTTCTTACTGGTAACTAATAGAGCAGGATAATGTTTGACATCACAATTTAGCAAGGGTTCAGGTTTTGTAGAAATCTTCACAGCAAAGACTTAATATGAAGTGCTTATGGTATATTTTAGGCCAAAGTGCAAGGCTTGCAATATTGGAAGACTGAGCCTACCACAAATATTGGAAGTTGTCAATCTCAGCCAAATACAATTGTCACTAATCATTCAAACTTTCCAGCACAATGTTGTTCTTTAAATAGAGCTGGTTATGCTAGCTGTTTCTCACTAATGTGTGTGTGTGTGTGTGTGTGTGTGTGTGTGTGTGTGTGTGTGTGTGTAATACCTCTTTTTTCAATATTTTGTTTTTGGCCTTAGGACTGTAATAATATTTGATCTGAATTTGATCTGATCCATATAACAAAAACATTGAGGACCACTCGGAGGCTCCAACTGGTACAGAATGCAGCCGTGAGAGTTGTGTTGGGAGTCTCCCGATACTCCCATGTTACACCTCTACTCCGTGAGCTGCATTGGCTCCCAGTTGTCCTCCGGGTAAGATTCAAGGTGCTGGTAATGGTTTTCAATGCCCTACATGGCATGGGTCCGGAGTACCTTAGGAATCACCTGCTGCCAGCATCAACGTCCCTCTGTTCAGTGCGCTCCCACAGAGAGGGCCTCCTAAGGCTTCCGTCGTTCAGAGAATGCCGTCTGGTGGCTCCCAGAGGGAGGGCGTTCTCTGTGAGCGCGCCTGACCTATGGAACCGTTTACCGGTTGAGCTCCGGATGGCTCCCGACCTTCGCTCCTTCTGACACGACCTAAAAACATATCTGTTTGAGCAATCCGGTCTGGTCTGACGGGTTCTGTTTTAATTATTGTTTTAAGATAACTATCTTCTGCATTTGGGCAAAATTAGGGTTTAATTTGTTTTCAATATCTGTATTTGTGCATTCTGTTATTTATGTCACTGTTCACCGCCCTGAGTCCTTAGGGAGAAGGGCGGTATACAAATCAAATAAATAAATAAATAAATAAATTTCTGCTTCCACTCCTATACCACACTGTCTGGCTCTCTACCTGGGTAATAGACGAAAGAGATGGTGTTAGACTTCCGGAGAAAAAAAGAGGAACCTGCCCCACTTTACATTGGGGAGGACTGTGTAGAGAGAGTTCCCTCCTTTAAATTTCTGGGAGTCTACCTCTGTGAAGATCTGACCTGGAAAGTTAACACAACCCAGGTGGCTAGAAAGGCCCAACAGAGGCTTCACTTTCTTAGGATCTTGCGGAAGAACAGGGTAGAACAACAGCTAATGACCCTCTTTTACCGGTCTACCATAGAGAGCGTCCTCTCGTATGGTATTATGGTTTGGTATGCCAGTCTGACAGCCGCGGATAGGAAAGTATTACAGAGGGTAGTGAGCACAGCACAAGACATTGTGGGCTGTTCCCTGACACCACTGGATGACATTGCCAGGGCTCGTTGCCTTGGAAGAGTGAGGAAGATTCTCAGGGATGACTCACACCCTGGACGGTATCTCTTTACTCTCCTACCATCCGGTAGGAGATATAGGAATATAGCCAGCCGTACCAACAGCCTGAAGAACAGCTTTTATCCGTGGGCTGTTAGGCTTTTAAATGGGATATAATTTAATTTATTAATATTTCTATACCGCCCTTCTCCCGAAGGACTCAGGCCGGTGTACAGGGCAAGAATAAAACACAAAGCTACAAAAATTAAAAAGTAATTAAATACATGCCCATAAAAAACAATAAATACATTAATAAAACCCCAATAAAATGATAGTAAAAACCCCACCAATCCCCCCTCAGGCCAGGCCGGCTTGTTCGAACAGGTATGTTTTCAGATCGCGGCGAAAGGAGCGAAGATCGGGCGCCGTCCGGAGCTCAACCGGTAACTGGTTCCATAGCTCCGGGGCGCCCACAGAGAAAGACCTCCCCCTCGGGGCCACCAATCTACATTCTCTGACCGGTGGCACCCTGAGGAGGCCCTCTCTGTGGGAACGCACAGGGCGGAGGGAAGTTGACGCCGGCAGCAGGTGTTCCCTGAGGTACTCCGGACCCCTGCCATGTAGGGCTTTAAACACCATGACTAGTACCTTGAATCTTATGCAGAGTTGACTTGGGAGGCCGGTGTGTGGTGTAGTTGGTTCACATAGTGTGGTGGGATGGAGGGTTTGTTGTCACTGTGTGTTGGGGGGAGAGAGCACAGGGGGAGGCTCAGCTAATCTCAATGTACACATGTTGTACTTTGACAATAAAGGTTTATTATTTTAATAGTGATATTGCAATAGTGGTGAATATCTGTAGGTTGAGTGTAGGATGAGGGTGAAGGTTCATTCTCTGAGCTTGTGGGTTGGTTTCCAAATGTTTCATTACCAGGATAGTCTTCAGCAGCATTTAGGGGAAGTCTGTGTAAGTGTTCTTCTGTTTATAAGGACTTCAGGTATGGGTGTGTCAAGTGAGGGTCTTGTGATAGGTCATGTGTGAGTCATCAGAGAGAGACTTGTGGTGGGTCTTGTGATGAGGAGATTACATCAGGACAGGGTCATTGGAAGGAGAACTGGGGGTGAGGGGCTTGCATGGGTTGGTTGAGGGTCAGTGCTCTGGTTGGCTGTCTGGTTGATTTGGATTCTGAGGGGTTCGTAGGCTGGTTGTAGTTCAATGTGTCTATTGATGGAATTGCTTGTGGAGTGCCAGGCTTCCTTGAACTCCCGAGTGTGGTGGGTGGCAGCATGGCCGATGATATTAGTGCTGCTCCAATCAAACTGGTGCTGTTTGGCGTCAGCGTGTGTAGAGATGAAGGATTTGGGATCAGGGCATTTGATTGCCAGCCAGTGTTTGTAGATCCTGGTTTTTAATTGATGTGTTGTTTGTCCCATGTAGAATTGGTTGCAATTGTTACAGTTGATTTTGCATATTGCATTGTTTCTTTCATCCTTCTGTATCTTGTCTTTGGTGCTGTGGGTTTGTGGGCTATTGCTATTCCTAGGGATTGGAGAATTCTGGCTGTCATTTCCAACACCCCTTTTGAGTATGGTAGGGTTAGTTTGAGAAACCTATATGTGGGCCAAGAAGCAACAGTGAGAACTGGACATGGAACCACTGATTGGTTCAAAATTGGGAAAGGAGTCCGGCAAGGCTGTATACTGTTGCCCTGCCTATTTAACTTATATGCAGAGCACATCATGAGTAAGGCAGGGCTAGATGAATCAAAAGTTGGAATTAAGATTGCCAGGAAAAATATCAACAACCTAAGATATGCAGATAATACCACTCTAATGGCAGAAAGTGAAGAAGAACTAAAGAGCCTCTTGTTGTGGGTGAAGAAGGAGAGTGCAAAACTTGGGTTGAAATTTAACATTAAGAAAACCAAGATCATGGCATCCGGCCCTCTCAATTCCTGGCAAATAGATGGGGAAGAAATGGAGGTAGTGACAGATTTTATTTTCCCGGGCTCCAAGATCACTGCAGATGGGGACTGTAGCCAAGAAATTAAAAGATGCTTGCTCCTGGGGAGGAAAGCCATGGCAAATCTAGACAGCACACTAAAAAGCAGAGACATCACCCTGTCAACAAAAGTGCATATAGTGAAGACTATGGTCTTCCCAGTTGCAATGTATGGCTGTGAAAGTTGGACCATAAGAATGGCTGAGTGCCAAAGAATTGAGGCCTTTGAACTATGGTGCTGGAGAAGACGGACTACAAGGCCATCAAACCGGTCAGTCCTAGAGGAGATCAACCCTGACTGTTCTTTAGAAGGCCAGATCCTGAAGTTGAAACTCAAATAGTTTGGCCACCTAATGAGAAGGAAGGACTCACTGGAGAAGAGCCTAATACTGGAAAAGATTGAGGGCAATAGAAGAAGGGGACAACAGAGAATGAGGTGGCTGGATGGAGTCACTGAAGCAGTAGGCGTGAGCTTAAAAGGACTCCAGAAGATGGTAGAGGACAGGAAGGCCTGGAGGAACATTGTCCATAGGGTCACGATGGGTCGGACATGACTTCGCAGCTAACAACAACAAGGGTTAGTTTCTGCATGGCAGTCAGCTGTGTAGTGTGGTGTAGTTTGGGTGCTGTGCTTCGGAATATGAAGTTTTTTGGATAGCCATTATGGACAAAGAAGTCAAGCAACCATTTCTCTTCTGCTTTTCTTAGTGTTATGGTGCTGCAGTGGGGAGGTTGCTTGTGAAGCTGAGCATCTGTCATGTGTGCGTAGGTTTGCAGTAGATGTGGCTTTCCAGTTCTTCATTGTCCAGTATCCTTATGTCAATGTTGAGGAATGGGAGACTGTTGTCTGTTTCCTCTTCACTTGTAAATTTGATCCCAGGCAATATGTTATTGAGTAGATGGTGTGTTTCTTCAATAGGGAGCATTTTATGATGACAAAGTTGTCATCAATGTAGCATGTCTAGAATTTTGGTTGGATGGTGGGTTGATCTATGGATTTGAGTCATTGCATGACTGCTTCTGCTATAAGGCCTGATATGGGTGATTCCATCGAGGTATCCTTTACTTGCTTGTACATTTCCTGTTGAACTTGAAGTAAGTATTGAGGCACAGATCGTGGAGTTTCATGATGATTTCTATGGACATGGAGTGTTCTGTAATGTCATCATCTTTGTTGGTAGGGTGTTTGGTGAGCAGGTGGCATATGGTTTGTTTAGTCTGGTCAATGTCAATCAAGGTGAAGAAGAAGACCATAATTTCTTGCTTGTTGATCTTGGTGTGCTTGATGCATTGGAGAAATTGTTCTGAGGAATTGATTGAGTAGGTTGAGTCATTGACCAGGTGTCTGAGTTTGGTGATCTTCTTGCAGAATGGGTGGACATTCTTCAATTTAAAGTCTGAATCACAATGACTAAGGTCAAGATTGGTGGACTTTGATTACCTCCCCATTGTTTCTTGGATGAGGGCTCTTTGTGATTCCTGTAGTGCCATATTTTGATGATCTTCCTTGCCTGAGAATAAATTCTCAGCCAGGACCATGGCAGTATTTCTCAGCCAGGAGAATCTGCTCACATTTTAAGCCTAGTGTTATAGGAAAAGTTAGCTGTGGGAAAAAGCCACCATCTGCCCTTTCATTGTGTAATTACAACAATGTCTTCTTCTAAGATAACTTATCATTGTGACTTTGAAATCAATATCCAAAACTCCCTTAATGGCCATGCAGTGCAAAAATACATAAATATTATTGTTTTATTTATTAGCAATGGATTTACTATAGTCAACACCTCTGCAATCAATTCACAGCATCAAACTGCTTCTTTCCCAAATATTCAGAATCCCTTTCTTCACTCCAAATCATTTATGTGGTGATGCGTCATACCATCCCAGGGGATTTTGCCTTTCTGCACTTTTCTTTCAGCTTTTCTTTTTATTTTCTTGCCTCTTGAAGAGCCTTAATCTCCTTTCATTTCCCACACATACAATAAACTATGATAATAACACTTCCTTTATCTCTGCTTTTCATTATCTTTATCTTTAATCTTGTTGAAAGATGATTAACAATCAGGAGAACATTATATGCTGTGTTGGGAATCAGTCACTTTATGGGAAATCATGCAAAGAGAGATGCTTTTATCTTAGGGAATAAAATTCCATTGTGAAGCTGCTGTAATTTTATCATTAGGAAGCCATAGGTTGATACCAAACAATTAAGTATCTGAGAACACAAGCAGATCAAACTAAAAGTCCTTCTCTTCCAGCATTCCATTCTCAAATTGGCCAGCCAGATGCCTCATGTCATTGGAAGCTCAAATGCAGGACATAAATTAAGTAGCACTTCTGGATCCCTTTCTCCAAAGTTACTATTTGCAAACAGACAATACCGATCATTTTGCAATGGGATAAAAACCTGTCTTTGCTTAGCTCCTGCCCACCTAGGAGGATGAGACGAGATAAGTAGGTACCACTTCAGTAAAAACAGCACTTCGTGACATCATGCTAGCCACTTAACTGTGGAAATGGAGATGAGCACTACCCCATATAGTCAGTAATGACTAATGGAGTAAAATCCACAGGGACTCCTTCTCAATCCCATTTTCCAAAATTACTATTGGCAGACAGGTATTACAAACAATATATAACCATTCTGACCAGAAATCATTGGCTTTGTCAGAAGTCATCTGGGAATGTTACAGATGACAATCACATGATTCCAGGATGTTGCAAATATCATAAATATATGCCAGTTGCTAAGTGCCCAAATCTTGATTACATGACTGTGATCAATGGCTGTAAGTGCAAAAAACAGTAGTAAATCACTTTTTTTCAGTGCTGTTGTAACTCTGAATGGTTTCTAAATGAATGGTTGTAAGCTGAAGTCTATCTGCATATGTTTTTCTTTTAAAAATGCTAAATATCTCTTCTATGTGCTTTACTCTCATGGTCTGATGATCATTTTTTTGTGGGCCATCAGATTTTGCTGTACACCTGTGGTCTATTTACACTTAACACATCAACTGGGAAATCCAAAACACTGCTATCTCCTAAGGATAATTCAACCAACAATTAGCTTCCACCTATTCTTTGTCAATATTTATTTGTTTTCTTTATTTATTTATCACATTTGAAGGCCACCCACTTGGAATGACTTCATACAGATTCCAAACATAAAAAGTCAATCAAAATCATATGCACATTGAATCTATACCTCATCGTAACCCAACTACTAGGGAAAAAGACAGATTTTAGGGTTCATCTAAAAGAGAGCAGGGCTAGGACTCAGATCTGCTCAGATCTTTGGGAAGATGCTATTCCAGCAGCAGATGATCCAATGGATAACATGGCTTTGCTAGAGAGATATGATCTGAACCAATGCTGAGTCTACCTATTGCAGGAGGGCCAGAGATCATAGGAGTAAGATGGTCCTACAGATAACAGACCCTTATGCTAGTTTTGGTCATCACAATGATAAAAAGATGTTAAGACTCTAGGAAAAGTGCAGAGAAGAGCAACAAAGATGATCATGGGACTGGAGGCTAAAACATATAAGGAACGGTTGCTAGAATTGGGTATGTCTAGTTTAATGAAGAGAAGGACGAGGGGTGACATGATAGCAGTGGGTTGCCACAAAGAAGAGGGAGTCAAGCTATTCTCCAAAGCACCTGAAGGCAGGACAAGAAGCAATGGATGAAAAATAATCAAGGAGCGAAGCAACCTAGAACTAAGAAGAAATTTCCTGACAGTTGGAACAATTAATCAGTGGAACAACCTGCCTCCAGAAGTTGTGAATGTTCCAACACTGGAAGATTTTAAGTAGAGATTGGACAATCATTTGTCTGAAATGGTAGAGGTTTCCTGCCTAAGCAGGGGGTTGGACTAGAAGACCTCCAAGGTCCATCCAACTCTGCTATTCTATTCTATTCTATTCTATTCTATTCTATTCTATTCTATTCTATTCTATTCTATTCTATTCTATTCTATTCTATTCTATTCTATTCTATTCTATTCTATTCTATTCTATTCTCCATTAGAATCTTTACAGGAGACAAGCAGCACCTTGGATTGTAGTTGGATTTCTAATGGTGCACAGTGCAGATTGTGTAGCAGAGGTGGTACATGGACACACAATAGCATGCCCACAATGGCTCACATAACCACATTCTGGATCAGCTAAAACTGTCAAAGAGTCTTCATGGGCAGCCTCCACGTTATCAAGGCATGTTAGCACTAGATAAATACCATTTTTTATTATTTCAAGCATTTTTTTAAAAAGCATGTTGCACTATTGTTCTAGTTTTGAATATACATTATCTTATTACTGCTATTATCATTGATAGTACTAATTTTATATTTGTACTGCCATTTTTCTCTATTGTATTATTTTGACTTTCTTGTTGTTGTTGTTAACATGTATACAGGCAGGTCACAGAATCAGGCATATATTTAGATTTGTGATTGTATCCAAGAAAACAACGGCAATTTGGTTTCATAATGCTAAGTTACACAATGAACACTTTAGATGAAGATAATTAAGAAAGTTTGAGTCAAGAATAGACAGCCAGATGCATTTGGGAATGAAATCTATAGAAAATTACTTAAATTACGTACTCTACTTAATATCTTAGATGGGAACATGGTATGAGATGGCAATTTAAAATGCTCAAGTTATTGACATGTAGAGCTGAAGAAGTAAGTCTCCATTGACAGGAGGACTGAATGCTTAGAATCCTTCCTTCCTTCCTTCCTTCCTTCCTTCCTTCCTTCCTTCCTTCCTTCCTTCCTTCCTTCCTTCCTTCCTTAAGATACCTAATGTTTATGCATTTTGTTTGCACCCATTTTGGAGAAACGTAATATTTTTCATGAGGTCTGTTTTTTCATCCCATCATTTTGGCTATTAACCATTTGTCTTATCTCTACTCCAGAGGCTAGGGTGGGGGAGGGCACTGCTTACTTACACAATTCTTCTCCTTTTCAAGCAATCCTTACCTTGATTTTCCTCTTGCAGTTTGTTGCCCATCCCAACTGTCAGCAACAATTGCTCACCATGTGGTATGAGAACCTCTCAGGCTTACGCCAGCAGTCAATTGCTGTGAAATTCTTGGCTGTCTTCGGAGTTTCCATAGGCCTTCCATTCCTCGCCATAGCATACTGGATAGCTCCCTGCAGTAAGGTACAGATTGGTTAAGGTGCATGTTTGTTTATCATTATTTACCTATATGATATTTCCCCAACTTGATGCAAATGACAAGATCTTCAGTTCAATCACAAATGAAAATTGTTTTGCATTTAGGCTTGCATGCCAAGATCTGAGACAACCTAGATTCAATTTGAGAAGTTTCAAGATTCAATTTAAAAAATATTCTTCCGTAGGCTATTTTGGAGACAGATCAAAATATCTATAACTGCTCTATTTGGGGGTAAAATTAGATGAAATTAACTGGGATGGTAAACTCTTTAGAGAGACATATATACATACATATACATATATATATATATATATATATATATATATATATATATATATATATATATATATATATATATATATATATATATATATATTTGTTTTTATAAACCGCCCTTCTCCCGAGGGACTCGGGGCGGTGTACAGAATAAGGTAGGCATACAGAATGAACAATAGTGAAAACAAACAATAGTAAAATACAAACTGGGACCCCAATTAGAGCTATCAGGCCAGGCCGGACTGCTGGAACAGGTAAGTTTTTAATTCGCACCGGAAGGTGCGGAGGTCGGGGGCCATCCGGATTTCGGTTGGTAAGCTGTTCCAGAGGGCTGGCGCACCCACTGAGAATGCCCTCCCCCTGGGGGCCACCAGCCGACATTCCTTGAGCAGTGGCACCCTGAGGAGGCCCTCTCTGTGGGAGCGCACAGGACGGTGGGGTGCTGACATTGGCAGAAGGTGCTCCCGTAGGTAGTCCGGACCCATGCCATGTAGGGCTTTGAATGTCATTGTTAGCACCTTGAACTTCACACGGAAGGCAACTGGAAGCCAGTGCAGCGCACGGAGGAGAGGTGTGATATGGGAGTATCGGGAGGCTCCCAAGAGTGTCCGTGCCGCTGCACTTTGCACCAGTTGAAGCTTCCAAGTGGATCTCAAGGGCAGCCCCAAGTAGAGAGCGTTACAGTAGTCTAGGCGAGAGGTCACAAGAGCATGGGTGACTGTACGTAAGGCATCCAGGTCCAGATAAGGCCGTAATTGGCGAACTAGTCGAACCCGGGAGAAGGCCCCCTTGGTCACAGCTCCTATGTGATCTTCCAGGGAGAGCTGCGAGTCAAGGAGGACACCCAGGTTGCGGGCCCTATCAACAGGGGGTAGTAACTTGTCCCCGATGTTAAGGGATGGGATGTTCTGAGTATCCTGGCTTGCCGGTACGTACAGCCATTCAGTCTTGTCCGGGTTCAGTTGAAGCCTGTTCCTCCCCATCCATTCCCGGACCGCTTTCAGGCAGCGGGACATCACGTCGAGGGCATCACTGATGTTGTTTGGAGTTGAGATGAAAAGCTGGGTGTCATCAGCATACTGATGGTACCCTACTCCAAAGCTGCGAATGATCTCGCCCAGCGGTTTCATGTAGATGTTGAACAGGAGAGGCGAGAGGACCGACCCCTGAGGGACTCCGCAAGCGAGAGGCCTCGGGGTCGACCTCTGTCCCCCTGCCAACACCGACTGCGAGCGACCCTGGAGAAAGGAGGAGAACCAACGCAGAACCGTGCCTCCCACTCCCAGTCCCCTGAGGCGTCGCAGCAAGATACCATGGTCGATGGTATCGAAAGCCGCCGAGAGGTCTAATAAGACTAGGACAGAGGAATGGCCCCTGTCCCGGGCTCTCCAGAGATCATTTATCAGAGCGACCAATGCCGTCTCCGTGCTGTAGCCCGGCCTGAAGCCCGATTGGTACGGGTCTAGATAAACCGCTTCATCCAGGATCTGAGGGAGTTGGTGCGCCACCACGCTCTCAACAACCTTCGCAAGGAAGCGAAGATTGGAGACTGGACGAAAGTTATTCAATGAGGATGGGTCCAAGGTGGGCTTCTTGAGGAGAGGTCTCACCACCGCCTCCTTCAAGGCTGTGGGGAAGTGACCCTCACTCAGAGAAGCGGAGATGACCGCCAGGAACCAGCCTCGTGTCCCCTCTCGAGCTGCATATGCCAGCCAGGAAAGGCACGGGTCCAGTAAGCATGTGGAGGAGCTCAACCTCCTCATAATCCTGTCCACTTCCTTAGGAGTCACAGGATCAAATTCCTCCCAGATGATGTCGACAAGACTGTCCATGCCTTGTTCTTCCAACTCAGCCCAGTTGGAGTCCAGGCCGTTTCGGATCTGAGCAATTTTATCCAGCAGATATTGACCGAATTCCTCGGCTCGACCCTGCAAGGGTTCCTCCCTCACCTCTTGGTTCAGTAGGGAGCGAGTCACCCTGAACAAGGCGGCCGGGCGATTATCTGCGGACGCGATGAGGGTGGAAAAGTAGTTGGATTTTGCCACCCTTATCGCAGCGAGATAAGACCTGGTGAGGATTCTTAATCGCAATCGGTCGGATTCAGATCGACTGGATCTCCAACGGCTCTCTAGGCCCCATCTCCGACGCTTCATTTCCCGGAGCTCCGCGGTGAACCATGGGGCTCGCTGGGATCTGCGCCGGGTCAGAGGCCGCAAGGGTACAACTCGGTCCAGAGCCTCCATGGCTGCCTTCTCCCAGGCTTCCACTAAGGCATCCGCCGAGCTGTGAGCAGGGAGTGCATGTGCGTCCCCAAGCGCTGCCTGGAACCTATCAGGGTCCATTAGGCGCCTAGGGCGGTACCATCTGGTTGGCACCGTGCACCCACGGCGGGGGGTGGCAAAGGGGAAGTCTAGCCGCACGAGGTGATGATCGGTCCATGACAGGGGCATAACAGTCGTGGCACCCCCACCGAAATCATCGCGCCACCGTCCAGACAAGAACACCAAGTCCGGGGTGTGGCCTCTCTCATGAGTCGGTCCAGAAATTATTTGCGACAGGTCCATGGCCGCCATGGAAGCCATGAACTCCCGAGCCAGATCGGACGATCCTCCCAGGGACGGTAGGTTAAAGTCGCCCAAGACCATGAGTCTTGGGAATTCAACCACCAACCCTGAGAGGACATCGAGTAGCTCGGGCAGGGCTGCCGCTGCACGATTAGGTGGTAGGTATGCCAGCAGCAGGCCCAACTGCGCCCCCGGGCCGTATCTCAGTAGGAGAGACTCACACCCGACCATCTGAGGGACGGTGATCTCTCGCGGGCTAAGGGATTCCCTGATGATAACTGCCACTCCCCCGCCCCTCCCATGGGTCCGAGGCTGGTGCAGCACCTGGAAACCTGGTGGGCAGAGGTCAACCAGAGGGACACCACCCTCTTGGCCCAGCCAGGTTTCCGTGATGCAAGCCAGGTCCGCGTGCTCGCTCTCCACTAGGTCACGAACAAGGTGTGCCTTGTTAGCTACGGACCTGGCATTCAGGTAGACCAGCCTTAGCATAGGAGGCTGCACACCTTCGCTCCCGGGTACTCTGGGGAAGTACAGAGGGTCGGAGCGTCTCACCGCTTGTACAGAGCGGAGATGACACTCCCGGTGACGATACGGCCCTCTGTTTGTGCACCTTCTGCCGTTCCCCACCATCCTGGGAATAGGATGTTCGTCAGTACGCCATCGGTTATTGTCGGCGACTGGTCCTCGTTTCTCACCATCGCGAATGGTCGTAAGCCTGGCCTGCGTTATGGCACCCGGAAGGTCTGCCTTCCCCAAGCAGCCATACTCTTTTCCCGCCCCCCTCCCTAACCCGACAAAAAACTTAACAAGAAACTTAACCAGGGGCCTCTTGTTGGTCTTGTGATGGAGGCCCCTGACCCTGCCTGGCCATCTCTCAGAGGCCCAATGGTCGGGCCCGTCATCGAGGTTTGATGTATTGAAGGCAGGACGAACCCAGGAGAGAAGGGAACTCCTGAGGGCGAGTAGACATATATATATGTTTTCGTAGATTCTCGCGGGTGTCTGTATGTGTAGATCTAGAGTCTCGGGTTTCTTCCCGCGTTCCTTTCATCTTCAGAAAGTTGTGGCGACGGATGGGATTTCGTCGAAACGTCGGCACAACTTTCTGAAGATGAAAGGAACGCGGGAAGAAACCCGAGACTCTAGATCTACATATAATTTTATATGTGGATCCTTGGTTTTTCGTGTTTTTCCCTGCGTAGAACTAAAGGTGTAGGCGCGACATTTCGACGGAATCCCATCCGTCATCATCAGGCTTTAGCTTCCTTCTTCTGGGAGAAGCATGTGGCTGTTTGTTCCTCTTTTTTAAACTGCCAGAGGGGGTGTGTTCTGTGGAGGTGTGCTCTGATTGGGTAGGGGACCAAGTGTGTTCTGATTGGGTGGGAGTGTGTTTTGAATGGTGGGTGTGTTCTGATTGGGTGGGGGGGTGTTCTGAGTGGATGGGCTGGTCTCAGCTGCCAGCTCCAGACCTGAGCTGATGAGTTGTGCTGCTTTTGTTCGGCTTCGTGTTTGTGGTGGTGCCATGTTTTTATAGTGGGTGTCAGTTTGCTTATTGTGTGGTTTGGAGGGGTTTAAAGTGGCTGATGTTGCAGCTGTAGTTGGGTTTCTGTTTTGTGGTTGTGTGTCTTTATCGTTGTGGGTTCGGATTTGCTTTTTGAATGGTTGTGTGATGGTGATGTCATGTGATGTTATCATGAGTTTGGGTCTGGTATCATTCTTGGTGGTTGGGCCTCGTCTGTCAATCAAGGCGGGTTTCCAAATGGCTAGTAGACGAGAGGTATCATCTCGTTTATTCATGCTGTGGGGGCGTTTTTCTATCTCAATGGCTTCTCTGATTATTCTGTTGTTAAAATGTTCAATTTTGGCGATAGTTTTGGTTTTTTTTAAAATCAATTTCATGTCCCGTGGCTTCAAAGTGTTGGACCAGGGATGAAGTTTGTTCTCCCTTTCTGAGTGAGTTTTTGTGCTCTTCAATGCGTGCACTTATTCTTCTGTTGGTCTGTCCGATGTATGTGGTGGGGCAGGTGGTGCATGGGATTTCGTATACTCCTTGGTTTTCTAACCCAATTATGTCCTTGGGGTTTCTTAGGATGGTGGATATTTTTCTGTCTGTGTAGAATGCTGTTTTGATGTTGTGTTTTTGGAGGACCTTGCTGATTCTGTCTGTGGTCCCTTTTAAGTATGGGAGGAGGGCTTTGCCATTTTCTTGTTCTCTGTCTTGGGTTTTTGTGGGTGTCTCTCTTCGGATTAAGTTGGTAATCGTGTTTCTTTGGAATCCATTGGCTGTTAGTACATTAGTGAGAGTGTGTAGTTTGGTTTTTAGGTGTTGTTCGTCAGCTAGGTGTTTTGTTCTGGAGATGAGTGTCTTGGCTACGGAGTTGATCTGTGCTGGGTGGTGGTGTGAGAGTGCGTTCAGATAGCGGTTTGTGTGTGTTTTTTTATGGTAGATAGTGTGTCCTAGGGAGCCGTTGGATTTCTTGTAGACTAAGACATCAAGGAAGGGAAGTTGATTGTTAGCTTTTGTTTCCATGGTGAATTGTATTTTGGGGTGTAGGCTATTGAGGTGTATGAGGAAGTCATCCAGTTTTTCTTTGCCATGTGGCCAGGTTACGAAGGTGTCATCTACGTATCTGAGCCAGAGTTTGGGTTTGTGGTTGGATTTTTCTAGAGCGAGGGTTTCAAAGTGTTCCATGTAGAGGTTTGCGATGACAGGTGAGAGGGGTGATCCCATGGGTGCTCCTTCCATTTGTTTGTATCTTTGTCCATTGTAGATGAAGTATGTGTTAGATAGGCAGTGGTTGGTCAGATCTAGGATGTGTTTTGGGGGGTTGTATTTATTTCGGATAGCTGTCAAGGCTTCTTTGATTGGCACTTGGGTGAAGAGGGATACAACATCGAAGCTCACAAGTAGGTCATAGGGCTGTAAGTTTAGTTTACTTACGATCTCTATGAATTGGAATGAGTTTTGTACGTGTGAGGTGATGGAATTTGCATAAGGCTGTAGTTGTTTGGCAAGAAATTTGGCTAGATTTTGTAGAGGTGAGCCTATGGAGCTGACTATGGGTCTGAGTGGAGTTCCTTCTTTGTGTATCTTGGGCAGACCATAGAGCTTAGGACATATGGATGATTTTTCTCTGGGAATGATTGTTTTCTGGATCTCTTCACTGATGGGGGTGGCTTTTATTTTTGATTTTGTGGTTTTTTCCAGGTAGGTGGTGGGATCTGTCTTGAGGAGTTTGTATGTGGAGTCTCGGAGTAGGTTGGATAATTTGGTATGGTAGTCAGATGAGTTCATTACCACCGTGGCGTTGCCTTTGTCTGCTGGCAGAATGATTATGCTGGTGTCATTTTTTAGGTTAAGTAGGGCTGTCTGTTCCTCTTTGGGTAAGTTGCTTTTGGGTGGTTTGCTGGTGCAGAGGATGTTGGTAACTTCGAGTCTGATTTTGTTGGCGTCATCAGGGTTAATTTTGGTCAGGCTGGATTCAACTCCGCATATAATGGTTTCCGTGGGAATGTGTTTGGGAGCGTCTGCAAAATTAAATCCTTTAGACAGGACGTTGGTTTTGGCTTTGGTGAGAATCCTATCTGAGATGTTGTGCACAGTTTGTTTCATGTGTTGCTGTGGGAGAGGAGGGGTTTGTTTCTGGCGTTCCTTTAGTCTTCGGAGTTTATTGGTGTGTGTGTCTGTTTTGTAGGCAGTCTCTGTTTCAGCTCTTCAGACGGCGATTTGTTTGAATTTGTCCCAAAGTGTGGGGTGGATCTTGTTGCTGAGTTTGAGGTGAAGTGTGAGGAGGTCTCTGTTGATTCGGTCCAGGAGGAATCTTTTTGTGTGGAATTCATTTCTGATTAGGGCCAGTTCTGTTCTTATCAGGATGCGTTTGATGGCTGCAGAGTTGGAGTGGAATTTCAATTGGAAGGATGTGGGGATTAAATTTTGATCTCGGCAGTTGCGTAGGAATGTGAGGTCACACAGAATGGAAGCTCTTCGTACTTCGAGTTTTTCGTAGGTCTTGGTTAGCTGGTAGATTTCCTCCCCGTAGAGGTAAGATATTTGTTTTCTGAGGTTTTCGCGGGTGCCTGTATGTGGATCCTTGGTTTTTCGGGTTTTTCCCTGCGTAGAACTAAAGGTGTAGGTGCGACGTTTTGACGGAATCCCATCCGTCATCATCAGGCTTTAGCTTCCTTCTTCTGGGAGAAGCATGTGGCTGTTTGTTCCTCTTTTTTAAACTGCCAGAGGGGGTGTGTTCTGAACATCTGGTTCTCTACGTGGATGTAGGCCTGGGCCTCTGAGGCCGACAATGGACTTCCAGATATATATATGTTTTCTGAGGTTTTCGCGGGTGCCTGTATGTGGATCCTTGGTTTTTCGGGTTTTTCCCCCGTAGAACTAGAGGTGTAGGCGCAACGTTTCGACGGAATCCCATCTGTCATCATCAGGCTTTAGCTTCCTTCTTCTGGGAGAAGCATGTGGCTGTTTGTTCCTCTTTTTTAAACTGCCAGAGGGGGTGTGTTCTGAACATCTGGTTCTCTACGTGGATGTAGGCCTGGGCCTCTGAGGCCCACAATGGACTTCCAGATATATATATGTTTTCTGAGGTTTTCGCGGGTGCCTGTATGTGGATCCTTGGTTTTTCGGGTTTTTCCCCCCGTAGAACTAGAGGTGTAGGCTCAACGTTTCGACGGAATCCCATCCGTCATCATCAGGCTTTAGCTTCCTTCTTCTGGGAGAAGCATGTGGCTGTTTGTTCCTCTTTTTTAAACTGCCAGAGGGGGTGTGTTCTGAACATCTGGTTCTCTACGTGGATGTAGGCCTGGGCCTCTGAGGCCCACAATGGACTTCCAGATATATATATGTTTTCTGAGGTTTTCGCGGGTGCCTGTATGTGGATCCTTGGTTTTTCGGGTTTTTCCCCCCGTAGAACTAGAGGTGTAGGCTCAACGTTTCGACGGAATCCCATCCGTCATCATCAGGCTTTAGCTTCCTTCTTCTGGGAGAAGCATGTGGCTGTTTGTTCCTATTTTTTAAACTGCCAGAGGGGGTGTGTTCTGAACATCTGGTTCTCTACGTGGATGTAGGCCTGGGCCTCTGAGGCCCACAATGGACTTCCAGATATATATATGTTTTCTGAGGTTTTCGCGGGTGCCTGTATGTGGATCCTTGGTTTTTCGGGTTTTTCCCCCCGTAGAACTAGAGGTGTAGGCGCAACGTTTCGACGGAATCCCATCCGTCATCATCAGGCTTTAGCTTCCTTCTTCTGGGAGAAGCATGTGGCTGTTTGTTCCTCTTTTTTAAACTGCCAGAGGGGGTGTGTTCTGAACATCTGGTTCTCTACGTGGATGTAGGCCTGGGCCTCTGAGGCCCACAATGGACTTCCAGATATATATATGTTTTCTGAGGTTTTCGCGGGTGCCTGTATGTGGATCCTTGGTTTTTCGGGTTTTTCCCCCCGTAGAACTAGAGGTGTAGGTGCAACGTTTCGACGGAATGGGATTCCGTCGAAACGTTGCGCCTACACCTCTAGTTCTACGTGGGGAAAAACCCGAAAAACCAAGGATCCATATATATATATATATATATATATATATATATATATATATATATATATATATATATATATATATATATATATTCCTGGTGCATCTCTTTTAAGGCAGAGGTAGCAGGGATGTGATCTGGGTGGTATAGCAGCCTCCATATTGTCTGCCAAAGAGCTTAGATTGTCTTAAACGAATTCACAATTATATTAATTGGTTTATATTAATGTTTAATGGTTTAAAATGAAAAAAAAATAAACTGCAGTAAGAGGTTTAAAAAAGGTAACAAAAAGAGGTAAGAGGAAATTCAAAAGAAACTCGGAAAGTATTACTTCACAGAAAGAGTAGTGGAAGCTTAGAACCAACTTTCAGCTGAGGTAATTCATCAGTAGCTGAGTTTAAACATGCTTAGGATAAACATCATCAGCTTGCTGATAGTATTGGTTAGCTAGCAGAGGCAGGCTGGCAGAAATGCAGAGGCATAGGCATGCCACAAAGAAAGAAGCTGACAGGAAAATGGAATATGCATAGCCTTGCTGCTCCTTGTTAAAAATAGTAAATGTTTAGTTCTGTGCTTGTTAGTCTGGCATCATCTTCTGGATTGTTTAGAGATTCATCTTGGGCTACTAAATCATGCAGATTTTAAATATCAGATTTCACCCAAGAATTTGCAAAATGCTTAGAAAGGCTGCAGAATTCTTTGAAAGTAGCTGAATTGCTTTCCTTACTTTGAAGCGTGAATCTGCTTCAAAGGAATGATTTGACCAAAGCTTCATCATCCTTCAAAGCTGGGGCTAGTTAAGGGGAAGCTGTAATAACCTTTGAACACATTAAAAAGCCATCCTCACAGACACCATCAGGCTTTTGAACTGACATTGAGTGACATTTAATTCTTTTGAAAGTTCCTCCTAAGCAGCTGGTATTTCTGAAAGTAAGTAAAGTTGATTTTCTTTCTTTTGGACAGGGGGAAATGCTACCACCAGAAAAACACATCTTCTTCTATTTGTCATTCATTAAGACTTTGCTTCCCACAGCCTAACTTTTAAAACCTAACTGGATACTGGGTCTATCAGTGAATAAACTACATGCAGTATGATATAAAATTTGAATTCTAGCCTTTAATCCAGGCGGTAGAGATGTTTCCAAATGCTCTTCTTGAATGGCTTAGCTCTGACTTTGGATACTAGTAATCCTGCTTTTAAAAGAGAATAATGCCCCTATTGTTATATATTCAAGCTCAGCACAGTTCTCTGGGCCTTTCTTGATGCTGTAGCACCTACCACTAGACTAGAAGAAGACTTTCCTTCACTTTCTGGCACACTCAGTTCACAACCATTCTTCCCACACTATCAGATGAGATCTGGATTACTTCTTTATTATTGCTTTTTAAGGGTCGTGATGGCTCAGAAGATGGCTCAGCAAGCTCAGATGGCAAGCTGACCGCCCAGGTTTGAGACCCAAGGGCTGCAAGACAGGGTGAGCTCCCATTACTTGCCCCAGCTCCTGCCCATCTAGCATGCCAAAGCCACTGGATTAATAGGTACCAATTTGGTGGGAAGGTAACAGCGTTCTTTGTGCCTTGGTGTGGAGTCATGCTGGCCCCGTGGCAACCGAAGTGTCTTCAGATAATGCTGGCTCCCTTGGCTAGGAAAAATAGAAGCGCCCTGCCCCTAAAGTTGGACATGACTGGACAGGGGAAACCTTTCCCTTTCCCTTTATTGCTTTTTAAAGTTTTTTTTTATTTATTTTTATTGCTTCATGCATTATATTTTAGAGAGCAGTTGGGAGGGTTTATAAAATTCCAAAATATATTTCCCCAACTTGGTCTACTCCAGATATGGTATGTTGCTTTTCTAGAATTTTACCTCTGCCATCAATTTCCCTGTCTGGCAACAATGCTAATCAAGTACACAGGTGATGCGTTTCTCCAACCCCACTCCCGCTTTAAAAATCAGGAACTTGGAAATAACAATCTTCCAATTTTTGGAAAGGATGTTGAAAACATTTCAGCTGAAGCATCGACATCTTCAAGTTAATCTCTCTTTCACTGTCTCTTCTTCTCTCAGTGTGACTCAAAAATTCTAAAAATCTGCACTATTTACAGCTATCAATGACATTTTGAAATGACGCTTTGAAAGCTATCATTCCAGGGAATGCTTGGAAATAAAATATTTATGCAATGTTGATTGAATCTGAAATTTTGACATCGGCAGAGAAAAGAAATTTTATTAAAAAAAAATCATTTGCTTCTATGTTCAGTCAAGATTTTTTTCCCCCAATAACATTGAATGTGCTTCTAATCTCACTGCTGAAGGCAGGTTACGTTTCTGTTAATTTAGTAGCCCAATCCATAAATGTTTCATTTCTGAGATAGGCACATAAGCAACTTTTATCAATATTAGAAAATAATATTAAAACACACATTGTATTTCATTTCTGCACTGTTTGAAGGAAAGAACATTACTTTTGAGAGAGTGTTTTTGCTTTCTTATGTACCGTAGCCACAAATGTCAAGTGGAAAGATGGAGACAATTGCTCTTACAAGATCCCTGACAGCACAACTCACTTCCTGTCCTTCCTACCTCACTAAGTAACTGTTAGCCAATTGGGGCTGCATAGGAATTTTTGAGACATCAAAGTATTAGTTTTGATGTCCCTTGATTCTTTTCTTTTTTAAAAAAAAAAATCTCACTCCTTGCTGGATTAGATATGAATGTTCCTGTTTTGGCTTATCTAGCTTTTGGTAAGAGTTTGCAGGTAGCACAAGTACCCAGTTGGATAATTATTGGATGGTTAATTGGATAATAACTTATCAAATATACTGAGGTAGCTTATCTATGGATTGGAGAATAATTTACCCAAACTGATCTCATTTGTGGCTGGGTTAAGAGATCACAAAAGTATAGGAAGATGGTTTACCCCCAGTATGCTTTAATCCAGGGGTGTCAAACTGCTGGGCCACAGGCCGGACACGTCATGAAGAAACCGCACCCACCCCATTACTGGCAATGGTGAGAAAGCTCCGATATGTCACGTGATGTCTCGTGACATCGTGAGTTTGACATGTCTGTGTTTAATCCAGCTGAATGCTGATGCATAGAACAAGCAGGGATCATTTAACTCATGATCTTGCTGGACAAGCTATGAAACATCTGGATGTTAGTCTTATACTCCCCAATAGTTTTACCCACTTGAAAGAAAGCAGTCTTGGAAAATTCCTGCATATATATATATATATATATATATATATATATATATATATATATATATATATGGATCCTTGGTTTTTCGGGTTTTTCCCCGCGTAGAACTAAAGGTGTAGGCGCAACGTTTCGACGAAATCCCATCCGTCATCATCAGGCTAGTGGTTTCTGCTTCCTTCTTCTGGGAGAAGAAGGAAGCAGAAACCACTAGCCTGATGATGACGGATGGGATTTCGTTGAAACGTTGCGCCTACACCTTTAGTTCTACGCGGGGAAAAACCCGAAAAACCAAGGATCCACATACAGGCACCCGCGAAAACCTCAGAAAACATATATATATATATATATATATATATATATATATATATATATATATATATATATATATATATATATATATATATATATATATATGACAAATGCTTGTTAACTCTTAGATTACCTTGCTAGGCCCCAAACATGGGACAAATCTTTATCTCCTGTGTCAGCCTATCTTGAAGGCCATCGACAGGCATTAGTCACACCGGTGACAGCTCATATTTGTGTAAATTTTTTAAATTGCTAACAAAGAATTAAGGGAGACTAATATGCATTTCAAACTTATTAGTTTTCATCAGTCAGCCATACCCTTCTGAGATTCGAACCTGGGCTGATTGCACATTAGGCAGTTGTTTTTACCTTGAGCCACAGGATCTCTCTCCCTTTGCTAGCAGAGAAGCAAGGGGAGATATATGACAAATGCTTGTTAACTCTTAGATTACCTTGCTAGGCCCCAAACATGGGACAAATCTTTACCTCCTGTGTCAGCCTATCTTGAAGGCCATCGACAGGCATTAGTCACACCGGTGACAGCTCATATTTGTGTAAATTTTTTTATATATAAGGTTTCAGTTAGATTCTGAATATACAAAAATTGAAAAATATTCATTTCAATTCTTTAAAAAAAAATATTTTAAAAACCACATTGCCTGTATGTTATGAAAAAATATGGGTGTTTATCTTCTATCATCATCCCAGTTTCTTCTCTTAATTATTATAGCAGGGGTTTTTTATTATTGTTTTACAAAGTTTTGTTAAGCCAACACATCTAGCAGGATAAGTGTGAGATTTTACTTATAGAGTGATGAAGAATACTTGAAATATATGTTGTGCATTTCTTTGAGCGGAAGTGGACAATTGTTCCCTTATCAAATTCAAGCAGTCTGTGTATATTGTTCATGTTTTCTAAACTTTTCTTAACATCTCTTTCTGTAAATAATCTGAGAATATCCAAGCATATATTTTCTTGTTATATGAAGATGCAAAGTGCCATACTGACACTGTGAACTTGCTAAGCAAGCATTAGACAAATTGAATTTCAGACTTTCAATCAATCAGAATAGAGCTGGAAGAAACCTTGGAAGGGATTGCTAATATGTCCCTCTAGTCCTTTCTTTCTCTACACTGGCCATAACCAATTCCTGCAAATAATAATTAAATAATAATAATAATAATAATAATAATAATAATAATAATAATAATAATAATAATAATAATAATAATAATAATAATAATAAAGTTAGAAGGGACCTTGGAGGTCATCTAGTCCAACCCCCTGCTCAGGCAGGAAACCCTATACCATTTCAGGCAAATGGCTGTCCAGTCTCTTCTTAAAAACCTCCAGTGTTGGAGCATTCACCACCTCTGGAGGCAGGTTGTTCCACTGGTTAGTTGTTCTAACTGTCAGGAAGTTTCTCCTTAGTTCTAGGTTGCTTCTCTCCTTGACTAGTTTCCATCCGTTGCTTCTTGTCCTGCTTTCAGGTGCTTTGGAGAATAGCTTGACTTCCTCTTCTTTGTGGTAGCCCCTGAGATATTGGAACACTGCTATCATGTCACCCCTCACCCTTCTCTTCATTAAACTACACATACCCAATTCCAGCAACCGTTCCCTATATTCTTCATATGTTCTTCATATGTTTTAGGTTCCAGGCCTTTAATCATCTTATTTGCTCTTCTTTGCACTTTTTCCAAAATGTCAGTATCTTTTTTGTAATGTGGTGACCAAAACTGGATGCAGTATTCCAGGTATGGTCTTATTAAATATTTATAAAGCGGTACTAATACTTCACGTGATCTTGATTCTATGCCTCTTCTTATACAGCCCAGGGTTGTATTAGTTTTTTTTGGCGGCAGCTGCACACTGCTGTCTCATATTCATATCTCATATTTTTTTTGTCTCTTTCTTTCAAGCAGTCACGATTCTGGCATAGTATTTAAGTTGGGCTAAAGGGAAAATGCCCTGGAAAAAGGATTTGAGAGAGAAAAGCATGAGCAGGGAAAAAAACCACCTCTTAATTTTCTACTGTTTTTTGTTTTCCACTTCGGATGTAATTTAACAATAAATCCATTTCAGGAATGGATTTTGGAGTGAAGGGGATGTTTTCATATCAGCCAAATCCATATTTCACAAATCTAACCACAAGCAAAGTCCAAATTGACATCGAGCCTTAAAAATATAAAATCTAAAAGAGTTGGTGATTGTCTTTCAGAAAAATAATAGGGAGCAAAGATATTTTTCCAACTTTCTTGGGTTTTTAGAAAGTCTGGTATTCTTGAAACAATATTGGGCTCTTGATATAACAACTTGTTTCCCCCCTTATCAAGCATAATGACAATATATGAAAAAAAGCAATGATGCTTATTTCCTAGATAATCCAGGAAATCTTGGAGAGAGGGAAAAAGTTTTTATAATAAAAAAACTTTGTTATAAGTTCCCCGGGTTTCAGAAATTTGTTATACAATAAAGTGTTAGGTTTCTACTCTGCCTTTCCTTCAGGAGCTCAAAATAATTTAAAAAGTTAGTTTGATGTAGGCTTTAATCTACCTCAATCTTACCAGTCCTGGTCTAATATTTAACAATGATAAAACTTCTTGGTGATTTTTCCATCGTCAGGAAAACCTTCTGAAAAAAGAACTGGGATCAAATTTATTATTGGGGAGGGGAGAGAAATTAGCAAAAGCTGGGATCAAAAATGTTGGTGGCTCAACCTGGGGACTGCAGAGAAAAAACATCTGCCCCCCCCCCAAAATTCCCCAGTGGAAGAAGCAGCTGATAGTGGCTTCAAATGTCACTGTTCCATCCCAGGTCCTTTTGACTTTTTTCTCCTAGGACTAAATAAAGCAGATGTAGCCTATCCTGTAGGGACGCGGTGTGGCTCAGTGGGTTAGGATGCTGAGCTTGTCAATCAGAAGGTCGGCAGTTTGGCAGGTCAAATCCCGAGTGCTGCGTAGCAGAGTGAGCGCCTGTTACTCGTCCCAGCTTCTGCCAACCTAGCAGTTCGAAAGCATTTAAAAATGCAAGTAGAAAAATAGGGACCACTACAGTGGGAAGGTAACAGCGTTCCGTGCGCCTTTGGCATCTAGTCATGCCGGCCACATGACCACGGAGACGTCCTCGGACAAACGCTGGCTCTTCGGCTTTGAAACGGAGATGAGCACCGTCCCCTAGAGTTGGAAACGACTAGCACGCATGTGCGGGGAAACCTTTACTTTTACCTAGCCTATCCTGTGCTTCTCAACATACACATCCACATATACATTGATCCTTCCCCCACTAGCACTGGGGTGAGATGAGATCAGAGCCCAGCAAGATGTGTGTTGTTGATGTGTGGCAGAGTGTTGCCCAGAATGCCATTAGTTTTTACTCTTTGTTTTACTGTTTTGTCTTGTGAGCCACACAGAATTGGGTTGCAATATGGACAAGCTATACTTATGTAAATATGGGCAGATCCAACATAAAGGAGGAACAGCGTTCACCCAAATGAACACTGAAACGATGATTTCTTACCCAGCAGAAAATACAGATACCTCCTGCACCCTCTGCTTATAAAAGTGTTGTTAAGCATTTCAGAAGCCATGTTCTGCATGCTTTCCTTTTTTAAAAAAGACTAAATAACATTGGATTAGCTATCTTAATTACCTTGCATATTTTTAAAATGTGGATGCAATTTCTATCTACCACCATGTTTGTTTGGAATGTAAAAACAATTCCGGGGCCATAAAACTGAACTGAACTGAAAATCTGCAGGATTCTTATTCTAAATCACTTTCTTCTTCTTTTTTTCCAAATCAATTTGGCTATCTTGGTTAAAATAGATAAGAGAATTGGGCATAATTTTCTGGCCCTTGCAGAGCTTTTGAGTTGTATGTAGTTTTTATCAAAACGTATCATAAGAGATAGATGAAAGATGCCTTTATTTCATTTCTCAGTTGCTCATTTCGAATTTAATTGGATGAAAGGAAAGAAATGTTTTTTTTTGTTCTTGGGAACTTTAAAGTTATCTTATTCTTTAGCTTATTTATATTTTTCCAATGTTAGAAATGTTTTAAAATTTTTAGCCATATTGATTAAAATTTTCTGATATGTGGCTTGAGTACTAAAGATAAAATGACATAAGTGAAATGCCTAAGCCAGGTGGAAAAAAAACTTTTGAATTTTAAATAAATAAAAGCTAGGAAATTTGAAAAAGGGAAAAGGACAGGAAAAAAAGAACTTACGGTTATTTTTGGTTTCAGCTGGGACGTACACTCCGAAGCCCCTTTATGAAGTTTGTGGCACATGCTGTTTCTTTTACAATTTTTCTTGGACTGCTAGTAGTGAATGCTTCCGACAGATTTGAAGGTGTAAAGCTGCTTCCCAATGAAACTGCCATGGACCACCCCAAACAAATATTTAGAGTGAAAACAACACAATTTTCATGGACAGAAATGCTAATCATGAAATGGGTTTTAGGTAAGTTTTCTTTTACTTTGGTATGCTATCTATTCACAGATTTAGTGGAAAACTGCAAATTATTACTGGTCTGCAATAACTTGTGGATCCAGCTTTCCTAGAAATATTTGTTGGACTCTTCTCTCTTCCTCTCTTATACAGGCAAAAATACCCACCGACCTTGATTGTGTGTGTGTGTAAAATGGCTATTTTGCTTTGGCTATCATATGTCTCATATTTCCGTAGTGCTTCATTCTGTACCAAATTTTATGGTTAAATGTTGAAAATCTGTATTGTAATATCAGATAGCAAACCTGAGCTGAAGGGTCAATGAACCGGAACCGACTGGCTGAGAAATCATCTATTGATTGCCAATATTTTATTATTATTCCAAACTAAGAGAGTCACAAGAAAAATAATGTTCTACATCAGGGGTGTCAAACTGCCAGCCAGTGGATTGGTTGCATCATATGAAGGCCGCACCTACCGCTGCTCCGGCAATGCAAAAAAACTCATGATATGTTCTGACACATCACATGAGACAATGAGTTTGACACCCGTGGTCTACGTGGACATCTATGGTGAAGCAATTGTGAGAACACTCAGACCAGATGTTTCCTTTCAAATACTGCCACATATATTGGGTGGAATAAGCTTCAACTGGGTATGTCATTGTGGTGGTCTCCTAATCCGTTCACATGAAGTGGTATTAAGAAATTTTCTCAGACATTTCAGCAGGGAGGAGGAACAAGTAGCTTCCAGATGTGGGGAATTATAATTCCCAGCAGCCCACCCAGCATAGCCAATTGATAAGAGATGTAATTCAACATATGGAAGTCCAGATGCTGCCCTCTGCTGCTCTAAACTGAGGGTTATTTTTCAAGGACTGACACCAACCTTAGCTCCAAACTATTAGATACACTAACTGAAAAGTAAAGAAAATAATACATTCATGCAGCTACAAGTTAAACAGTAGTGAGGTATTATATTTTAACAGAATGAATAATTGACAAGCGTTAAGAATATGAATAGCAGGGTGGGTTGTTTATTTTTTAAAAAAATTCAAATTAAAGTGTCTTCAGGGAATTTATTATTTAGAGAAAATAACTCTTTTGCTGTCTACAACCACAATATACAGAATATATTATTTTTTGTCTCTAAGTCAAATCATCTTCCTCCTCTGTACTGAGGATATAAGAAGTGTATTTTTTATGATACTGAAGTGAATTAAAAGCAATACTCTAGAGTAATTTGTTTAGAACTGAACAGAATGAAATAAATTTGAATGAGAAATACATTTGTGGTGTGTAAGCTATTCTTTGGTCATAAAACTTTCAGCACTGTAAAATTGAGCAGGGAGCGAACAGTAAATAACTACAAGGAACTGTGCCAAAGCTTTAGAAATGGCTCAAACTGATCTAGGTAATTCCAGAGATAATGCAATCCCATTATACCACCAAATCAGAGCAAGATTTAGAAAACAAAACTTTATTCTACCATAAGCTACAATAGGAAAAAACATAATTGGCTCTAATTTTTGGTATAATTTTTGTAAGCAAGCTAAATTGCTATGAAAGTTAACGTATATCAGGAATTTTAAGCAGCCATCCTTAGATTTGGGACCTGGATGTGATTGATTTTGCTGTGGTTGATTTGTAATTATTCTTGCAAATACCAAATTTGATGCATTATATTGAGCAATGTGTGTACACAGGGAAGAGGTATGTGGATGCCTGTTATGATTTTTGAGGAAGCTACTCAAGGTAGAAATATAAAATATTAACTTATTGGGTCTTCTCCATAAAATAAACCAATAAAGTTTAGGATGGCTAAATAATATTCCTCCCAAAATATCAAACAATTGCTCAGAATAAGACACTGGTCAACAATAAGTTGAAGTAAAATTAAAGATCTTTCTCAGACAACTCTCCAGACACTTGCTCTACCACAGGGGTGTCAAACTACTGGCTGGTGGGCCAGTTTCATCATACCAAAGCCATGCCCACCCCATTGTTGGCAATGCAAAAAGAGTCATGATACATCACGACACATCATGTGACATGGCAAGTTTGACACCCATGCTCTACCACAATCCTTCAAATTGTGAAGGGGTGGCTTTTTCAAAATGATCACTCTTATTTTTAATTTGGGCATGGGACAACAGTGGTTTTTCATGGCTCAGTACCAGATGAGAGAAGATTCAGACCTGAACAAATGTATGTTCTGAATTACTCTATTGCAGCTCATGAGCTGAACTTGGAAGGACCTATTGTATGTTCCAAATAGTTCCACTGCTAGGAAGAATCAAGGAATGTTTTGAAGGTAGCATAGTGGAAAGAGACTGAGTTACAAATCAGAAAGACCCTGAGTGGCATCTCATCCCTGCCATGACTGGATGAAGTAAATATGAGTGACCCACCATCAACCTCAGTACCCAGGATGTACTACAGTGTGGGAGGTAATGATGATTTGAGAGGTGTTTGGTGCTCTCTGAGCTTGGTTGTTTTTTTGAAGACGTTTCATTACCCAAATTAGGTAACATCATCAGTGCTAGTTGAAGATCACTAGTATTGATGACGTTACCTAGTTTGAGTAATGAAACATCTTCAAGGGAACAACCAAGACAGAGAGCACCAAGGACCCTTCATTTCAACCCGGAGCTACTAATATTCACCTTTCTTGATAATGCTGACTTCTTGGATGTGATGGCCCTTCCTAAAGAATTAAGGCCTCCCTGCAATGACCTTCATTTGACAAGAGAGGGTAGATACATTTCTGGAAAAAACTTTCAAAATTTCAATAAAGCCCTCCAAAGTTGAAATGATACTTTTCTTTCTAAATCGCAGTTTCTTTCAACTGTGAAACCCAGTAGAGCATAGAGTATTCAACTGGAGATACTGTGGCTTCTTGTCTCCATTGTAATAAAAGATAATAGACTAGAGTTTGAAAATAAATAACATGGGTTCAGCAATAGCAGCTGGAGATATATACAGCAACAGTAACATTGGCTATTATTTAACCATGAAACTACTGATTATGTATGATAATATAACTACATAAAATAGAACTGGTGACAAAATAATAAGCAGGATAATGAGGTTAGTGATAATAATGATACAGATGGCAATGGTAATTATAATGTGGAGAATAGTATTATCTGCCCTATTTATACCTTGGCCATGCCTATTATTGACTTATACATATTTCTGGTCCTTATGACAATTGTCAATCTTGAATGCAACCCCACTATATATTACTGCATTCATTATACTGAATATATCCTTGGTTTTCAGCGTTTTGTAACAGCTTCTGTGACATAATATAGATTGCTCTTGTAGCTATATTTTGCATTCTAAGAAGATCTATGTTGAAGTGAGAATCCAAGGAATATTATTTTTACTACTAGGTTGATCTGGGAAGAAAAGCAAGGAGAAAGATAATTTAGAGCCTTGGTGAAGCAGTGGGCTAATGCCTCCTTAAGTAACACCAGCTGCCTGCAATTAGTGCAGGTTCGCATCCCACCAGGCTCAAGGTTGACTCAGCCTTCCATCCTTCCGAGGTAGGTAAAATGAGGGCCCAGATTGTTGGGGGCAATTAAGCTGACTTTGTAATAATGCCGCTTAGGGGGTGTGTGAAAGCCCTAATAAGCAGGCATATACATAGAATGAAGGCTACTGCTAAGCTTGTAAGCCGCCCTGAGTCTTCGGAGAAGGGCGGGATATAAATGGAATTAAAATAAATAAATAAAAAATAAAAATATTGTAATAGAGTGATTAGAAGAACAAAGTGGTATTCAAATCCCAACTCAAGCCTGAATCTTATTGTGTGATTTAAAGTGCATAGGTTTGGTAGGTCAAAATAAAAAGAACCATAACTACTGTTGGAAAAAGTGACTGGAAATACAAATGGAATAAAATTTGTATGCATATTTAATGCCACACTTAATATTGATACATACAGTATATGTTGGAAAAGCTGAAGGATGACATTACGTGAGCTGTTACTGATTGGGTACTGATTGTGTTTGTGAACCATTATAGGAATGATATGGTCTGAATGCAAAGAAATCTGGGAAGAAGGCCCCCGTGAATATGCCATGCATCTTTGGAACTTGCTGGATTTTGGGATGCTGTCTATTTTTGTAGCTTCCTTTACTGCCAGATTCATGGCTTTTCTCAAAGCCTCAGAAGCACAACAATATGTGGATCTCTTTGTCCAAGACAATGACCTCAATAATGTCACCCTTCCTCCTCAGGTCGCCTACTTCACATATGGTAAGAAAGCGTTCTTTCTTAATTATTTTCAAATTGTGGTTAACATTGAAGAAATATCAATATGACTTGCACACAATCAGCCAGATCTTTAGACTGGATTTGGTATTTTTATCCACCCTTTATCTCAAGGAATCTGGGATAGGCAGATGTTGTTTGATGGTGTTAAAGTTATTGTTATAGGATGTAAGCTGTTTCAAGTATAGCTGCCTTTTGCAATTGATTGAAGATGATTTTGTCAATGCCTATGGTGTTCAAATGATGCTCCAGATGCATTGTGATTGTACCCAAGACATTTACTAATATTGATACTATCTTTGCTTTCTTTGAGCATAGCCACTTTACTTCTATTTGCAGGTCTTTGTATTGTGTGATTTTCTCCAGTTCTTTCTCTTTCGTTCTGCTGTTTCCAGGTAGTGCCATATTCAATATCCAAACATTTTTGTCTTTCTTATCGAGAATTGTTAAATCTGGAATGTTACCTGGCAGGTGCTTGTCTTTTTGAATTCTAAAGTCTCAGAGCACTTTAGCTTCTTCAATTCCTATTACTTTGTCTGTTTTGTAGTTCCAGCAATTCTTGCTTCCAAGCAAATTGTATTTTTTGCAGATGTGCAAATGCACCATTGTTGCTACTTTCTCATCCTGTTAGCAAGCAGCTAACAAGGTGGTCCACTGTTTCTTCAACTTCTTTGCATAGACAGCATTGGCAGTCTTTTGCTGTCTTCTCAACTCTGTTTTTGTATGTATATGTTCTTAAGACAAATTTGCTCTTGTGCAATTTGTTCTTGTGCAGCCAGAATTAGCCCTTCTGACTGTTTCTTCAACTTTCCTGGTCTTATTATCTGCTTTGCCAGCTAGGCCTTGTGTGTTTGTGTGTATGTGTGTGTGCACGCATATCCACGTCTGTGTACTAGGCATTTAATACTTTGTCTTGTCATGTCTTTTTTTCTATTCCTCATTTAGTCTTTCTTGTAGGCCAATTGATCTCATCAGATTACAGCTTCTAATCTGCTTGAATCCAATCCACTATTCCAACTGTGTATCTAATGATTACAATTGCCCAGGTATAATAATAATAATAATAATAATAATAATAATAATAATAATAATAATAATAATAATAATAATAGTAATAATAATAATAATAATAATAATAATAATAATAATAATAATAATAATAATAATAATAATAATAATAATAATAATAATAATGTTGGAAGGGACCTTGGAGGTCATCTAGTCCAACCCCCTGCTCAGGCAGGAAACCTTATACCATTTCAGGCAAATGGCTGTCCAGTCTCTTCTTAAAAACCTCCAGTGTTGGAGCATTCACCACCTCTGGAGGCAGGTTGTTCCACTGGTTAATTGTTCTAACTGCCTTGATGGTACTTCCTCCACTGAGTTTGGACTTTAAGATCTTCTTCACTCTCATGATGTATTCACATGCAACCTTCTTCTTGACCTCAGTGTGCTTGATGTTGTCAGCTTGAAAAATGTTCAGGTATTTGCAGTGATTGTCTTCATCCTGACTCTTGTTGTTGTTTCTATAGGGCATCTGGATTCCTTCAGTTTTCACTATTTTTTCCCTAATGACTGTAAGAGTGGCACATTTGTCCAGCCCAAATTTCACTGCAACATCTTTCAAATTGTTGTTGTTAGTTGCAAAGTCATGTCCAACCCATCACAACCCCATGGACAACGTTCCTCCAGGCCTTCCTGTCTTCTACCATCTTCTGGAGTCCATTTAAGCTCACGCCTACTGCTTCAGTGACTCCATCCAGCCATCTCATTCTCTGTCGTCCCCTTCTTCTCTTGCCCTCAATCTTTCCCAGCATTAGGCTCTTCTCCAGTGAGTCCTTCCTTCTCATTAGGTGGCCAAAGTATTTGAGTTTCAACTTCAGGATCTGGCCTTCTAAAGACCAGTCAGAGTTGATCTCCTCTAGGACTGATCGGTTTGATCTCCTTGCAGTCCAAGGGACTCGCAGGAGTCTTCTCCAGCACCATAGTTCAAAGGCTTCAATTCTTTGGTGCTCAGCCTTTCTTATGGTCCAACTTTCACAGCCATACATTGCAACTGGGAAGACGATAGCCTTGACTATACGCACTTTTGTTGGCAGGGAGATGTCTCTGCTTTTTAGTGTGCTGTCTAGATTTGCCATGGCTTTCCTCCCCAGGAGCAAATGTCTTTTAATTTCTTGGCTGCAGTCCCCATCTGTGGTGATCTTGGAGCCCAGGAAAATAAAATCTGTCACTACCTCCATTTCTTCCCCATCTACAAGAGCCTTGGTGGAGCAGTGGGCTAATGCCTCCTTAAGTAACACCAGCTGCCTGCAATTAGTGCAGGTTTGCATCCCACCAGGCTCAAGGTTGACTCAGCCTTCCATCCTTCCGAGGTAGGTAAAATAAGGACCCAGATTGTTGGGGGCAATTAAGCTGACTTTGTAATAATGCCGCTTGGGGGGGGATGTGAAAGCCCTAATAAGCAGGCATATACATAGAATGAAGGCTGCTGCTAAAGCTTGTAAGCCGCCCTGAGTCTTCGGAGAAGGACGGGATATAAATGGAATTAAAATTAAAAAAAAAATATCTGCCAGGAATTGAGAGGGCTGGATGCCATGATCTTGGTTTTTTTAATATTAAGATTCAAGTCTTTCAAATTATCTTTTGCAAATTAGAATATATAGTTCCATTTTTGGAAAGGTTTGCTTCATCTCTGGAATATTCAGAATTCAAATGCAGATTCCATTCAGTTGCATAAAAGTAAAACATCCTCAGTAAAGAGTTGAAAACAAATCTCTTAAACTTGGATAATGTTGAGATTTGGAAGTAACTTAAACATGAAGGCATCTAACTTGTTTTCTCAAAATAATAATAAAAAAAGACCTGGAGGTATTCATAGCTAGTCTTATGTACATTTCACAGGTCATAGCACATGTATCACTTTTGGAGCAGTGCCTCCTAGGCTATATATGGCAGGAAATAAAACATTCAGCTGATTGTAGCATGGCCAGCAAACTCAACAGTGAGTAGGGATGTGATTAAACCAAAAAAAATACCTAGATGATATTTCTTGATTAGGTATTCTTTGTATTTGCCTTGGATTGCTGCCGGATGCCATTTCCAATCCACCTTCTTGGAAAGAACATAAGATTGTGAATGTTAAAATCCCAAATGAAACCCCAAATTCATATTAGGAGCTTATTTGCAATGCATAGGGCATGTATCTATGAAGACAATATAAAAATTACAGCTGATCCAGAAAATAGTGATAGTGTTCTGGGCACAATGTGGTTTGTCCCTAATGAGCTACTGCTTTGCAAGCTTCTCTGGCTTCCACTTTTTATCTGAGTGCAATTCAAGATGCTATTTATCACCTTTAAAGCTCTAAATGGCACAGGGCCAGGGAATTTTCAGGACTGCTGCTTCCTGAAGATATCTGCTTGTTCCACTAGATCAGATAGGATGAATGGGCTTCATATTCCTTCCCTTAAATGGTGCCATCTAGCAGAACCTAGAAAACATGAGACAGGTGCCCCTGCCATGTGGAACATTCTTCCCACTGAGATCTCACAAACTCCTACCCCTTTTATAGTTTATTGAACTGCCCAAGCTTGTGATTTATACTGTAGAAGGCTATGAAAGTAGAATAAATAAATTCCTCACATTAAAGCCAAACCTAACTCATTTTATTTGTTTAAGTAATTTATGCGGACACCCATCTCAAATGCCCAACTTTGGGCTGCTAATACCTAAAGCAGGATTTAAAAAAACAATAAAATTATAAATGGCATATATAACAGCTAAGAAAAAACTATCCAACTACATAATTAATTAACATAACCACGATACGGGCTCAATATACAATGGAAACACAGCACTTTGGGATGCTAGTTATTTGGATATATGACATATAAGTGTTAGTTTGTGTTCCCAGCAGTTTATCCCACTTAATACATAACATTTGAATGCAGAATTGTGACTGCCAAGAATAGGAACTGGGAAGAAAGATAGAAGGGAAAATAATAAGTTGAGGGAGGTTTACAATACATTCCTCATGTTAGGCTTTGCAAATGGGATGCTGGAATGAGAGAAGGCAGTCATGTTTCCTTCACTGAGGACTGAAATTCAAGCATGGCTGTATCTAGCTTACACTAAACCTTAATTCCTGTAGCCCACTGCTTGGCATGCAGAAAGAATGTGACAGATTTGAGAAGCATTTGTGGAAGAAGAAGATGAATCCCACTTGTGGGTCCTCTCCTTTGCCAGGTGGGGTTCTGGTTCAATGAAATTGGACCACACCAAGTTAGAAGATTAATTTCTATCTCCTAGTCATAAATCTTATTTCCAGACAATGCTACATGAAGTCCTTCTTGTCTGATATGAGTTTGCCCAGTTTTGGTATGCTCTAAGTTCTTGGCAGCTCTGAATATTTTATTTCTTTACTTTCTCTTTTCTAATACAGGTAGTTCTTAATGTACAGTCACAACTAGGACTAGAACTTCTGTCATTAAACAATGAGATTGCTAAATGAGTCATGCCCAATTGTATGACATTTTTTGCAGTTGCAAAATACAGCGTTCCCCAGAGACTTTGCTTGTCAGAAACTCCCTGGGAAAGTTGTAAATGGTGATCATGTGACTCTGGTAAGCTGCAAATATTGTAAATACATGATGGTTGCCAAGCACCCATGTTTTGATCATGTGACTGCATGGACACTGTCATAACCCACTTTTTCCAGCACTACCACAACTTTGTATGTTCTTTAAACGAATGATCGTAAGTCAATAATTACCTGTAGGAATGGTCTAGTGATTACAAATACATGGAAGGCTTGAAATAAAGCTGCGCTAATAGGAGGTTGATGATAGACACACACACACACACGCACACACAAACAAACAAAATTTAAACCACCAGTCTGTTTTATTCTTTAAATGCTCAGCTGGCCTGAAATGTTCTGGTACCTCTCTCTGTCTCTCTCTTGCTTTCTCTCTGAGAGAAGATAATAAAAAAAGATTGCTAACATAAAATTCTTCCTGTTTTGCATAATGCTTGAGTAGGACAATATTGTTATAGTGAACTGCAAAAATACAGATCAGGGAGAGAGCATAATTGTTAAAATCCAATGCAATTGGAGCAATATTGATTTATATCGCTCAGACACTACTCAGAAGACTTTTCGGCAAAACTTCAGGAATGCAATTAGCAAAACATTTATCAAACAAATGGGACATGCTAATTCATTACACCCCCTTTATTTCCTCTGCTTCCTTTTCTTAAAAGCTGTTTGAAACTAATTTTTTTTATACATATCATACTGTGGTACTCATCTCCCTCTTGTGACACAACTGTATAATTACAGCTCTTGTGTACTGGAAATATAAGACTGAATTTATACTTTGTTCCAAGATTTAAAAAATTAAACAATATTTTATCATGAAACTATACATTTAGTTAATATTCTGCCAATATGACAGAATATGACAGATTCAATGCTTTTTTACTTTCTCCATGATTTTTATTTTAACATCTCCTTTCCATTTCTAATTCAATGTGGTATACCACCACTGTGATCCTGTCTCTGAAATTTGTGCATCCTTTTTTTTTTTTTTGCTTCTATTGAACTTTGCCTTGTTATCAATTCAGTTAAGGAGCTAAGTTTTTGAAGCTTTTTCAGGAGAATCTGAATCTGAACTGCTTGCCTATCATGAATACTTCATGTGTTTTTAAATGCTGCTTGTTTATGAAAATCATTCTGGCTGTTCACCTGTCAGAATTAGTAGCAGTAAAATTGTCTCTGTGTTAGGGCAATCAAGGAAAGCGAGAAAAGGGAACTACAAACATAAAGGTGACAGATGCAAACAGCTTCATGCACATAATAGTCAATATTCTGTATTCACACTTACAATCTCAAATATGAGTCCTTGACAAAAAATTTCTTTATTTCTTGAGAAGGAAGACTAAGGCAAAGTGTTTCCACAAAATATGAATGCTAAGAGAGGCTTCAAAGGAAGAAGGAGGTAGCACAACATACCTGCTATGCATGGGAACCAAGAATGTAGGGCAAGGTGTTGAAATGAACAGGGAAAAGGTTTTTTTAAAAAAAAATGATGTCAAAATGAAAGGCCAGCATAGGTTTTAATAAGTGGAAGCAAGCTGAAAGCCAGCAGCATGGTATCCATCTCAATAACCATCATTTTTCTTCAGAACAGCCACCCAACATATTTTTTTTGTAAAATAGTACACAGATTAAATTAATAAGAGGTAGGTGTTTATTTTCCTGAAACTTTAATCTACTGTACTTTTAAGAACAAAAACTGCTGTTTGTGATGTGATGTGACCAGCAATTTTATTCAATTATATTGCTGTTTACCATCAGTTAGTATCAAACAATACCTCAGCTGGCCAAGACTGTGTGGTTTATGGTTTGCCTAAAGAATAACCTATGTAAAATTCAGGTGATAATGTCTTGTTTGGAGATATTTATGCTTAGGGACAAAATTATTACTTGGACATTTTTCTTTATATTTGGTGTTGATTTGATTGCTTTTGTGTCATCAAGTCAGTCTTGATTCATAACCACACAGACAGAATTTCTCAAGGATTTTCTGGCTGCACCCTGACTCTTTAAATCTTTCAGTGGTTTACTCATCACTGTAATTGTGTTGATCCACCTTGCTCTTCATTTTCCTTTTAATTTTCCTAGTCTTATAGACTTCTCAAGAAAGCTAGGTTTTTGCATCGTGTGTCCAGAATAGAATACTTTGAGCCAATTTATTTCAATAGTCTCAAGGGAAAATTCTAGATTTATTTAATGATTCTATATATCCATGGAATTCTCAAGTGGCTTCTTTGACACCAGCATTCAAAAGCATTTATATTCTTTTTGTTTTGCTTCTTCAAAATATATTGCTTACATAATTCTGACTTTTATAGGTATATAAAAGAATTTGAATATTTTTCCATTATTGTTACTTCACCAAGTGCTAGCCTGCAACAAATGTTGACCTAGAGAGCAGTCTTTAATACCTACCATTTTAATTTTTGTAATTATCTGGTCTAAGTTGGATTACCTAACTTCAATCATTTATTTAATGTTCTTTATATTTACTCTTATTCTTGTTTTTTTTTAATGTAGCCTTCAACTATTGTCACTAGAGTTTGCAGATCATTTGCATTTTCAGCTATCAAGGTAGCATCATCAACAATGCTTTTTTCCCCAACACTCATTTTCTTTCAAACCAGCCTCCCTCAACCTATATTTAGCATATAAATTGAGCAGATAAAAGGAGAGTATAAAGCCTTGTCTCTTTCTTCTGCCAATTTGTTTTGCCATGTTCCATCCAGTCTGTGATTTCCAGTTTTATGTATTACACTTTTGTTTATGTTCCTCAGACACTCCATTTTTTATATAGCCAGAAACTAGATTTCTCTTTCCTAAAACTCCATGGTATCTATATTACTCCTGACTTGTTAACATCTTACTGCTGTATCAGCATATTTTTTTCTGTAGCCTGGCACATAGTTTCAATTTACCGTACTTTCATGGATATGAGCATGCTCTGCTATCAGCATAATGGCCATCAGATATATTTGGATGGTATCTTTAAGATATCCTGGGCACTGTGATCTGTCTTAGTTCTGCAACATTATTTACTGCTCCCCAAGGCTTGCTTCAATTATCCTTTCCCCTTGTTGCATGCAAAACAAAGAATTCACTTATTAGAGAAAAAGATGCTGCAATTTTTTAAATATAATATTTTATTGATTTTCTAATTTTACAATTAAACATTTGAAAAGCAACATGGTGACTAGGTAATCAATGATTCCATAACATACATAAATCTTTAACACAAATCTCAAGTTACAACATCAGATATTTCCTCTCTTTATCCTTTATCTACTATCCATATTGAATTAATGTAATTCTTATTGTTATCAACTAAGTAAAACCCTCTTTGTTACATTTATCAATAATTTTGAACTTATACATATCTTAATTGTGTTTACATTCAATCTTATATACATCAATGTCCTGTTGTAGCTTTTCCCCCAGGCTTTAATTTCCCCTCAATATTCAACTTAACATTTGGTATGTTATAGTTTCTAAGCTTTAGGTAAGTAGAGTTTTCCTTATCTCAACTTCTACATTTTCCCCTTTTTATAACAAAATCTAATATTCTAAATATATATCTTAATTATTTGCATATAATCTTATTCTATTTTCCAAAATGTCTCTTTTTTCACCATATTAAACCAAAATCTATTAATTACACATCTCACCTATTCAGTTATAATATTACTTTATTTTCTAAAAAAAATCTATATTCCACCATCTTCAACCTTCTAATCAATAGTATAAAATCCCACCATATAAATCAAAATCCTGGTTTCTTTCAGCCTTACTCTGGCTTTTTTCCTTTGCCAACTAACCATCCATGTCAATACTTTTAATTCATCAAACAGTTCTCCCTCTATAATTACATTTTTTTTGGAAGAACTAGCCCCATTATATTTCTTTGATCGCCTCCCCATTATTCCAGTTTCCCACAGTTGTCCTAATAAGTTTATCTTCCATTCAGTCTGTTCTTCTTCCTTTTCCTCAAGTTCCTTCTGATTTATGAAAAAAACAACTTTTCCATTTTCAATGTTGTCGCTCTCTTTTCTAATTTCCCCGTTGGCTGGATCTGTTGGTCAGTTGGGTCCTCTGACTTAATATTTGGTTGTTCCATTTCTCCTGTTGCTTTCTGCATTGTTGGGTCTTAAGTAGCCAAAATCTGGCTCTGTATATTTAAGCTGGCATCTTGTTCCTTTATGTTGCCTCTTATTTTGTTACATGCTGAAACAATGGTTTCATGTATTGATTTCAACATAGAAAGGATTTTTTCCTCATCTTCATCCATATTCTCTTGATAATGTATTAAATTAAGGATTTTAAAATCAAATGTTAAAAATAGTTTTTGTAGCTAGATGTGTGATATCTATTTCACATGTTGCGGATAGTCTTATAGTGAAAATTATTTGGCAGGTAAGAATTCGTAGTATTCCAAGGTATTCCATCATCTCATGTAGTAACAAAGACTTTTATGTAAAGAAATAGGAAAACAATTTCCCACATATTATTCTGAAAGTCAATAAAGGTTTATCTTCATAGTTCAAACAGGCCAAATAAACTTCCTTGCAGTTCCTTCTTTACAGCTGTGTTTCTCACAGGTGGTATGTCAAGGTCGAGAGGGATTTTTCTCATTTCTGGGCTTCCAGCCAAGTCTCTTTTAGTCAATAACAAGTTGTAATAGCATATTTTATCACAAGATGCCATTTAAAACTTTTTAAGTCCCGAATTTTAACAATAGTTTTTCAAGGTTTATTTCTTTTCTTTTTAAATAAAGCCTATATCTCCAGCAAGAATAGGAAAACTTTTAGTTTCCAAATTTCAAAGGTATGTGCATCTAATTAACTTAGAATTGTTCTTATAATTGCTCTTTTTCCCTAAGTAGTCAATCACCGCTGTTCTTAGAGGGTGGGGTAAGAATTCCCTTCCCTCTATACTCACAGGGGGAGAAATACTTTGGGCAGTTTTTGCAGGAAAAATATTTAAAGTCTTAAAGAGAAGATCATATCTCACCCAGTTTCATCTGCGTTGCTTTAAAGATACTTGGTTGTAGTTTTGACTTCAGCTGTCAGCAACTTAATGACGAACCATATTGCTATGGACGGTCTTTTCCCTACCAGTTTGGAGAGCTGCCACCCTTCTGTGATCAATCAGGGGTCCTCTCCTTGCTCATCGCCCCTACAGGGCAACTTTCAATCCTTTGCAGGGTCACCCAGCGGGATAAAACCGGACACTAAAGACAGAGCTCACCTCCATGCGTCCGCCAGTGCCGCAATGGCAAACCAGAAGCCCCAAGATGCTGCAAATTTTAAAGGGATAAAATATGGGAAGGAATTACTGTCAGTGACATCTTTAAGAGCTGTGGTGGTGCAGTGGTTAGAATGCAGCATTGCAGGCTGATTCTGCCCACTGCCAGGAGTTCGATCTTGACCTGCTCAAGGTTGACTCAGCCTTCTATCCTTCTGAAGATGATAAAATGAGAATCCAGATTGTTGCAAGCAATATGCTGACATTTGTAAACTGCCCAGAGAGTGCTATAAAGCACTATAGAGTGGTATATAAGTGGTATAAATGCTATTGCTATTACTATCTTTACCTGAAAATGAAGTCCATTTTGCTTTCACTGGCTCCTATTTATGTAAGAAGGACTCATCTGTGGTAGTTTCCAGCAAACAATGCTCCCCTCTCAAACCAGTGTTCATATGAACATAGCACAGGCTGCTTTCTTATTCCACTTTGTTTTCTAAGTTGTTAGGTAGTGGAGAACCTGTAAATTCTGCTCTGCCCCAAGAAAAAGATATGTTGCTTTTCAGTCAACTTTGAGCCCTGTGGATAAGATGGACCCATCCAGACAGCTTTAATTAGGTGATTTCCCATCACTTTCTTTGTGATGTTTTCCTCAACTTCTCTAGCTAGCCTACATCCCTTGGATTCTCTGGCATCTCTTATCCAAGCACTAACCAGGCTACCTCTGCTCACAGCCTAGACAAGGTCAGTCAGGTGAGATTACCCATGAGGCTATACTCATAAAGCAGATGTTCTATCACTATCTTTTCCTCAGGGCTTTTTTTCTCATAGAACACTCAGAATGGAGTTCCGGCACCTTTTTTGGAGGGAACATTGTAGGGTAGGCAAGGCAGGTCGTATGACATGTGAGTTCCGGCACCTTTTTCTTTTACAAAAAAAGCACTGCTTTTCCTTATAAATAACGTACCCTCAAATCAATTTTTAAACCTGTGGCCCTTGTGCCTTGATGCTCCTATTGCTTCAGGCAGGATAGAAATGGCATTTATCTTTTATTTTAATGCTACTCATAGTGCCAAAGGAGGCCAGAGACTGTGTACAAAACAACCCTCTTCGAGCTAAAATTATATTTAATTCTAGAGAAACAGTAAATAGATCAATCAACAATAAAATTACCAATCCTATCATCAGACCATAACATTGCAATAATTGAGACAAACTTCATTTTTACTAGCACTGATGATGCTACATACTGTAGTTGGGCAATGAAACGTCTGCAAGAAAACAACCAAGTTCAGAGACCACTAAGGACCCCTCACTTTATAATGTAACAGTTTGGTCCTGGAATACTTCTTGATCTTACAAATGTTTGGGTAAATAGCAATAGCACTTAGACGTATATACCACTTCATAGTGCTTTAGAGCTCTCTGTAAGAGATTTACAGAGTCAGCATATTGCCCCCAACAATCTTGGCCCTCATTTTACTGACCTTGGAAGGATGGAAGGCTGAGTCAGTCTTGAGCCAGTGAGGATCAAACTGCTGCAATAGTGCATTCTAACCACTGCACCATCACGGCTCCTATAGGCAAGCCTTGAGTTGTCTATAATAAAATAGGCAGAGTTGGAGGACAGATGCCATCAAAAAGGCCCTACTCCTAGCCATCCAAAGGTGAGCTAAACCTATTAGTGAGTCTACAAGCAGAACCCCAGCTGATGTTGTGAGTAGTATTGCAGAGACTATTTTTCCAGCCCTTTGATCCCAAGCTTTTTAGGCATGGATATGGCTACTGCCAAATTCTAATTTGGAAAACAATTAGATCTGGCAGGATTTTAAAAGTTTCATAATGGTGGCTGGTCTCTATGGCATGAAACTAATACCATCACTATGCCAGGAAACTAATTCTTCTGGAAATGAATATGGGCTTTCATAGCAGCATGAAAATTAGCCTCAAAATCCTTGATTCAAAATGTGTCTTTTTCAAGCATAGAAAAGAAAAAAAAAGCAAGGTGTTACAAACTGTTTAAAATGCACTAGCTGCATTTTAAAAATCTTGTACCCAGAGAATTTGTATTGAAAATTTTGTAGCTGAGAAATCTTCAGGATTAAAAAAAAATGAAATAGGTAATTTGCATTGATGAAAAAGTTATCAGGCAATTTATGCTATGACTTACAAACATCATGAAATGTTGCAAATATAAACAGTTACATCATTTATGTAAAAAAAAAGTAGAAAACTCATTAGGAAAATTGCCCTTCAAATACAGATTAGAAAACAGATCAGGCTTTTAGCAATTTAAATTCCTTAACACTGTCACTTTCTGTCATCTATTTGCACTAGATAGAACTGCCATGGATACCACCCAACCACTTTCTGACCTGAGTCTCAAAAATGTTGGATTTTCTAACCAATATTCATGCAAGTGCACATTGCGCCTCCCAGCCAATTATACTAACTTCTGATTCTATACACGCATAAATTAAAAGGGCAGAGGTCAGAGCTGAGGAAATTGAATTTTCTTCTGAACATAGATATGCAAGAATATTATACAGCTACCAGATTTTTCAGGGGACTGGCATGTAGTTGCACTGAAATATTTGTTGATAAAGAGTGATGATTTCATAAGAAAAGAACATGCATATAGTCAGTGATTTAGCAACATATACTGTACTAATGTTGATTAAATTGTCCTTTACAAGATGTCCCCAATTACTTATGAGTATACTAGTATAGCTTGTGCAGGATTCTGCGCACAGATCTTCACAATATCTTCTTGCCTTAAGAGAATAACCGAGTTGGAAGGGACCTTGGAGGTCTTCTAGTCCAACCCTCTGCTCAAGCAGGAAACCCTATACCAATGGTTCTCAACCTTTTCTTCCCCACAGACCCCTCTTAAATGAGCTGAAATTTAAATCATAACATTTCTTCAAGCCTTCACTGACCCCCTGTGACAGCATCGTGCCTCCACCAGAGGTCTGTGGACCACCAGTTGAGAACTACTGCCCTATACCGTTTTACACAAATGATTGCCCAATCTCTTCTTAAAAACAGTGTTGGAGCACTGGAGGAAGATTGTTCCACTGATTAATTGTTCTCACTGTCAGGAAAATTTTCCTTAGTTCTAGGTTGTTTCTCTCCTTGATTAGTTTCCATCCGTTGCTTCTTGTTCTGCCTTCAGGTGTTTTGGAGAATAAGTTGACTCCCTCTTCTTTGGGGCAGCCCCTGAGATATTGGAACACTGCTACCATGTCCCCCCTCACCCTTCTCTTCATTAAACTAGACATACCAAATTCCTGCAACCATTCTTCAGTTCCCTAATTATTTTTGTTGTTCTTCTCTGTTCTTTTTCTAGAGTCTTGACATCTTTTTTATATTGTGATGACTAAAACTGGATGCAATATTCCAAGTGTGGTCTTACTAAGGCATTGTCAAGTGGCACTAACATTTCATGCGATTTTGATTCCATGTTAATGCAGCCTAGGTCTTTGTTGCCTTTTTTTTGGCAGCTACAGCACACTGCTGGCTCATATTTAAGTGATTGTCCACTAGGACTCCAAGATCCTTCTCATAATTACTATCATACTGAGTCAGGTTCCACCTATTCTATACCTGCGCATTTGGATTTTCTAGCCTAAATGTAAAACCTTACTTTTCTCACCATTTGATTTCATTTTGTTACATAGGATCCAGTGTTCAAGTCTGTCAAGATCCTTCTTTGTCTCAAACTATCTTTTGAAGTGTTGGCTATTTCTACCAGCTTGGTGTCATCTGCAAATTTGATGAGTTACCCTTCTATCCCCTCATCTAAATCATTTATAAATATATTGAAGAATGCTGGGTAAGACAGAGCCTTGTGGTACCCCACTGCATACTTCTCTCCATGTAGATACAGTTCTATTGAGTGTGGTTGGTCAACCAGTTATGAATCCATCTGGCAGTGATGCTGTTTTACCTACATTTTTTTTTCTTATTAAGTAGTAGTTGTGATTTATCAAATCCCTTACTGAAGTCCAAGTAAATTATATCCACAGCATTTTGCTAGTCCACTGATTTGTTACATTGTCAAAGAATGCAATAAGATTTATCTCACATGATCTGTTTTTGATAAATCCATGTTGGCTTCTGTTTATTACTTTATTTGCCTGTAGGTGTCCACAGATAGATTACTTGATTATCTTTTCCAAAATCTTCCGAGGTATTGATATTAGGCTGATAGGTCTGTAGTTTCATGGTTCCATCTTTTTTTCCTTTTTTGAAGACGAGAACTACATCAGCTCTTTTCTAGTCATCTGGTAGTTGCCTGGTGCTCCAGGATCTTTGAAAGATATGGTTCAGTGGCCTTTCTTCACGGGCCTCCATTTAGAGAAATCTACTTTGCAAAAAAGAATCTTTGTCTACACAGCTGAATATGTAGATGTTCTGTATGAGCAAGAACCTAGCATTTTCTAAATGCCCTGTTTAATGGGTAGCCTAAGCAGAAAGTTTTTCTTTCCTGAGCTTCACACAGTGACCTTAAGAACCGATAGCAGGACTGGAAGAAGGAAGAACTGCCAACTATAGAGGAATGGACTTTAAAAGTTTCTAACCTGGCGGAAATGGCAAAGATTTCGGCGTATTTGAAAGACCATTCTCAACAACGATATATCGTGGAGTGGAAAAAATGGATTGATTACATCCAGAATAAATATGGGACTAAAAAGTTTCATTTAGCATTTGAATAAGTATTGATGTGACATTTATATTGCTTGTAATAATTTTATAAGAGCTAAAGTGCGATAGACCTAATAGTTTATTGTTGTTAGCATATGGTAGCTTATGATTGTTTTTTTTACTTTTATACCTTGTATTTAGCTCTGGGAAGTCGGGGAGGGGGGGAAGGGGAGGGGGGAGGGTTGGGTTGGGTTGGGTAGGGGGGGTGGGGGTGGGGAGGGGTTGTTTTGTTAAAGATAAAATGTATTGAAAAACTTTTCAATAAAAAAAAGAACCGATAGCAGGAAGTGTCTGATGTGATTAATGTCAAGACAAAGGTGATTCAGCACAACAAGCCCAACTAACCTTTGAATATTTAGGAACTCAAAGGAAGCTGGTGGTTGTTTCTGAAACTAAGAAGACAATGACAGATACTGCTTTAGTGAAACAATCAGAATGATGATGAAACCATATTAATATAAATAAAATAAATATATTATTTATTCATTTACTTAAAATAATAACTGTAGCTTCACATGCTTTCCAGAGGTTTTTGGGGTAGGTTGTAATCCAAGAGATAAAATAACAGAGTAAAACAAGTAAAAGAAACAATGACTTAATTTAAACTATTCAGTCATTATGGAAAATATAATATAAGAAGGATTAAGATCCAAAATCTTGGAAACCAGTTTGGATATTATTCATCAGATGTATTGGTGACCTATAAGCCAAAATTCTGGATTCATGGAGATGCATTAACTTGGTGTTTGTTTGTTTGTTTGTTTGTTTGTTTGTTTGTTTGTTTGTTTAAAATATAAACAGTTTCAGGCAACTTTAACTCAAGCAGTACAACTCAAGCAACTTTAACACAAAGCTAGATCAATATAGTCTTAGTGACAATTACAAAGAAATAAAGAAAGAATTCAGCAAGATATTTCACAGCAGGTAGATCAGAGATTTCTGCTCTTTAATCTACATTGGATGAAGCCCTTTATATTCCTTGGGAATCTTACAATTCTAACTTTGTAAGAGGGGAAGAAAGAAGAGGAAGAGTTAATCCAAAATATCCAGAAACAGAGGACAAGGATGAAATCGAGACTCATCAATAACATCTATAGTAAGAACTCCATCAGTAAGAAGATATAGTGTCTTTCTTCTTCAGTCTTCCTTTCACCATCTCCCTCCTCCCATTTTTGATTTGGATCTTCATTATTAATTATATATATTTTGCCTATTGTGTTTTCTTTTAGCCAGGAGCAAATGGCTTCCTTCAGATCCTCAGATCATATCAGAAGGATTATATGCAATAGCGGTGGTACTCAGTTTCTCAAGGATTGCTTACATTCTCCCAGCCAATGAAAGCTTTGGTCCTCTCCAGATTTCTTTGGGAAGAACTGTGAAAGACATCTTCAAGTTCATGGTCATCTTTATCATGGTGTTTCTCGCCTTCATGATTGGAATGTTCAACCTTTACTCATACTACCTAGGTGCAAAATATAACCCAGCATTTACAACGTGAGTATCTACAGCATGGGTTTTGACTCCCCAGACTGCTGTTTTCTGTATTATATAGAATTACAGACTATATGTATTCCTGCATTGTTTGGAACATTATTGTGGGTAATATCCAGTTTATTTTGGACTCAACACATTACAAGCCAACTCCTCTATCTAGATCAGACCAATTCATGTCACTCAGTTCAGCTAGCATATATAGTTTGATGTTTATATATTAAACATCAGCAAACATCAAAACAGTTTAATTGATAAAACGAGATCAAAGGAACACAAAACAAGGAGGCATAAATAGTACCAACCATTATATCTTCTTTCTATCTATCTATCTATCTATCTATCTATCTATCTATCTATCTATCTATCTATCTATCTATCTATCATCTATCTATCTATCTATCTATCTATCTATCTATCTATCTATCTATCTATCTATCTATCTATCTGTCTGTCTGTCTGTCTGTCTATCAATCTATCTATCTATCTATCTGTCTGCCTGCCTGCCTGCCTGCCTGCCTGCCTGCCTGCCTGCCTGTCTGTCTGTCTGTCTGTCTGTCTGTCTGTCTGTCTGTCTGTCTGTCTATCTATCTATCTATCTACCTACCTACCTACCTACCTACCTACCTATCTATCTATCTATCTATCTATCTATCTATCTATCTATCTATCTATCTATCTATCTATCTATCTATCTATATCTCAAAAGGCAAAGAAACACCGTTGTAGGAAATTTTCAGTGCCAATCCTAAAGGAAGATAGCAGCAGCAGACTAGAGATGGAAAATAGGGTACCAGATGATATATCCTGCACCATTAAAGAAACAATTTGGTGGACAGAGATGATATATCCTAATATGCATATCCTTTTCAGATATCAAATGTTATACCATTTTACTGTTAATCAGGTATTCCATAGTACTTCAAGGAAAGCTATAACATTTTGAGAATGAGGGAATTATTTACCCCAGGGCTTGAGATATATAATATAATGCAATGCAATGCAATGCAATGTAATAACATAACAACATAATGTAATGTAATGTAGTGCAATACAATACAATACAATACAATACAATACAATACAATACAATACAATACAATACAATACAATACAATACAATAATATAACATAATAAAATATATAAAACAAATACATAACGTAACGTAATGTATTAGCACAGCAAAAGTCATTTTTCAATGAAGGTGCTTAACAAAAGCTGCATGCCATTGCTGATATATCTATTTCTATCTTTCTCCAAACCATTATTCCATCTATTGCAGAATAATTTGCAGTGCCCATCTATATGGCAGGTCAGTTTTCTCACTGGCTGATGTTTTTTGCAACTTATAGGATCAGCCACATGGCCCTTAGAGGGAACTTAGATCCAACCTCATCATTAAAAAGTTTTTTAAAAAGAAAATGCTCACAAAGCCAGCAAACCTTACAAAATCTCTGTGTTCTTGCAAAAGCACAGTGTGAGCGTGCATTATGATATGCTTTAGGTTGTTCAGCACTGATTATAGAATATTTGGAGTTAAATCTTTTACAAAAGTTGAAAAGTGACAAACTTGTAGCTGGCTGTGAAGAAGGTGATGACCTCTACGCCAACACAAGTCTATAGGACTTTGCTGTAATGAATTCAATAGATCATAATCACATGAAATACCTTAAAATTTTATTTTAAGGGAAGGAAGGAGGGAAGAGAGCTATTTGGAATTGGCCTCCCATCTATTTATATCTTGACTAGGTCGCCCCTTATTTTGTACTATATAAATGCAACTGCCAGTGTATGCCTACATATAAGGCAAGGGTTTCCACGACAGTGCCATGCCTTGAAAAAAGGCAGCATCAGACTTTCAGCAGCCAATATGCCCTTAATTGATTCTCCAGTGTGCACGTATTCTTTCTGACAGCTGTTGCAAGTGGAAAATAGCATCTAATCCTGTAATTAAAGACTGCTCCCTAAAGAAGATGCCTAAGAGAGCAGATTTGCAGTTACAACTGTCATTTTGTGGGGGGGAGGACTTCTTATTGCTGCAGTTCATCATTCTGGAAATGGTTTGGGGAATTCCAGTTTGCATGTATGGCAACCTGATTTCTGGTCATTAAGTAATTAAGTATAAAACAACAAATATAGTCTGTGAGGACTTCTTTGCTTTCTTTTATGGTCAAGAAGTATCATATCAACAACTTTGTTCCTGGAATTTGCACACATAACTTTATATTCTGGATGAGAAATAACAGAGACATGTCTCCTGAAACATAAAGTTCTATATATATATTGTGTAGTGGGTCCGACGCAAGAGAGACGCCAGCCGGTGTGTGAGTTCAGCTCTTTATTGGAAGGGGAAGTGAACTGAGGAATGAGGGCTACCTGGCCTCCTTATATACCAGGCCAGGTAAGCTAACAGCCAATGGGGTTGGCCCTAGGTTTCCCGCCGAAACTGTCCAGGCCAACGCCCCCTGATGGCTGTTGCTATGCAGATGCCTGCATACATAACAATATACATTACATAATTTCCAAAGAGAAAGATAGATAGGCATTAGTTTAGATTTTGCTCAGTTTACTAGACCTTGCAAAAACTTCATTTTCATCACTTGGCTTGTTTGTCACCCTGATATCTTTTCCACACCCCATTAGAAAACACCAGCATGCATGCATATTTAAATATTTAAAATTAAATATGTATATTTAATTTTTTAAATATGTTTCCATCTATTTCTGATATTTGATTTGATATTCATGACATCAGATAATTTGGAACAAATGAACAATAGCATCATTATGGAGCGGAAATATCCATGATTTTAATATAGTCTACAAGAATTTAATCCTAAATAAAAACAGAACCAGGGATCATATATTAGAATTTGGAATTACTTGTTAGGCAAAAAATAATGTTAAATATCTCTGACATAGGATTAAACTGTCTGAAATCTGTGGAAATCAATGGTTTATGTGTACCTTATTTGGTATGAAATGGACACTAGAATAATATATGCTAAGCTAAGACAGAATAGCAAGAATAACCACGATCAGCATGCCTTTAGGATGCTCAGAGATATTTCTGGAAAAAGTAATTTCTTTGTAATATGTCTCGGCATCCAGAGGTCTATCTTACAATCCCCAAATGACCACACAGATTAGCCAGCGGAGGCTTATCCAAAATAATAATTGAATATGAGTAACATCATTCTTGCTTGAATAGCCTTTATTGAGGTTATTGACCTGTATATAGTTTTACAACCTATAATAGACTTCAAATAAAAATATAGTTCCTATATAGTGACAATAAATAAAGGTATATCGTAATAGTATATACTACTATATATACTATATAATAGCATATACTATTACGATATATAATAGAAAATAAGAAGACAGTAAAAAAATAGAAGCTAAAAAACTGATTATCATCAAATATGATAAAGTACCATTTTTTTCTTCTGTTCAATTGTGTCCAATTTTCGCAGGGCAGCAGTTTTCTTGGCAAGGTTTTTCAGAAGTGGTTTGCCATTTCCTCCTTCCTAAGACTGAAAAAAAGTGATTGGCCCAAGTTCACCCAGTGAACTTTGTGCCCAAAACAAGACTAGAACTCACTGTTTCCCAGTTTCTAGCCCGATGCCTTAACTGGCTCTCGATATGCCTATAAAACACCTTAATTAATAGAATCCCTAAGCATTAAAGTATGATTTTAATATGCACTTTTAAAACACATATTTAAAATTAAAGCCCATTGATTGATAAGGCATTTTATTAAATTCTTTATTAAGGTTACAGGTCAGCCCCATAAATTTAGCAATACTACAGAGTTAAAATGGTGCAATGTTCAGTTAAATTTAAAGCTCCTTAAGCCTTCTCTTGATCTCCACATTCAGCATGCTGTTTCAAAAGAATTTTGCTCCTTGCCAGGTCATTTTTGGATCCTTATCTTCAAGTAGACATTATACATGTAGGTCATTTGGAGGATTCAGAATCAGTAAGATACTTCATTCAGTAAGATCTTCAGATATGAAAGACATCCTGGGCTTTATTTGGATACTCAGACTGGAGGTTGACAGATTGGCACCATGGAGGCTATGAGTATGTGCAGAGTATGTGTTCCAGGAGTATGTGCAGCTAACAGTATAGAAGCAAATAGGCAATCACAATTTCTAAAAACATGTCTCCATATGTGGAGACTCTCTCATTATATGGGATGATCTTAGATGAGCCCTTAGGATTGCTGATGGGGAATATCAAAGCAAGCAATTCTGCAATATTTGGGGAGAGTAAATTTAAGATACTGAGCTATTTGTGGGTTACCCTAGGGGATTCACTACCATGCTTGCAGAAATTCTCAATTGATCTTCCAGCCTGCCCTTACAATTTAGTTTGTGTTTCAGGATCTCTCATGTGGTCATATTGTCAGGACCCACCCCAAACCATGTCTTAGGAAGACAAAATTCTTGGAGTCAAATCTATTCCAAAAAGAATCTTTACTATGACATGCTTGGTTGTAGGAAACGAGACAGGACTTAATATTATTCCACGAAGTAAACCCTTATAAAGAGTTCCCGGTTTAACCCCCCTTAACCCCATTTGGTCAGTCCCCCATCCTTTATCTCTTATCATCCCTCTCGTGGGGAAAAAGGAACTTAGGACCCTTCATGTTTATTGCTCTCTTCCATGACACAAGCCAGATGCTAGCCCCCCTTTTTGTTTCCCCAGTTCAAAAGGCTTCTCCTTTCCTTTGAAATGCCTAATACCGGTTCAATACACATCTATTCTATTCTCTTCGGGAGATGGCAGAATCCATGGAATGATGTTTGAAACATTCCATTTATGAATATGATATAAATGGATTCTGACACATAGATGCTTCCCAGAAGCATCTGAGAAGAAAACTCACAAGGCATCATTTTCTGCTCTATCCTAACTTTCCAGGGTAATGAAAAGAATCTGCCAATCTTAGCAGGCTCAGCTTTTCTGGTAGGAAATTTAACTTAAGCTACATGTTATACATCGTCTTTAAAACATGGATTAGATAGATCTGAGCAGAGATGACTTTCTCACCCTAATTCTGCTCTGCAAGGAAGAGATTTGACTGCAAAGAATTTAATGATGGTTGAAATATATTGTGCAGAATATTGGGACACATGTAAGAAGTAGGCTTCCAATTTCCATTTGACTTAAAAAAAAACTAAAACTCCTGAGATACTTAAAACAAGTCAGTGGGTTAAAGGTATGCCCATTGGAATTTATTTATGTATTTAATTTATATTGCTGCCCATGTCAGTGACTCTAGGTGGCTTACAGTTCAGTTCAGGTTTGGGGGTCTTTTGAGAACTCCATAATCTTTGTTATGTTATAGTTCAGTTATAAATGATAATCCAAATATAAGAGGAAGACAGAATAAAAAAAAACCCTACTTAATCTTACTGGGATCAGTGATCTGTTCATCATCATATTTGTAGAGTAGTACTGCTAACTGCATGCAATGTTCAGTGGATGGATTTCTACTTATCAGATAATCATTAATAGCATCCATATAAACATTGAGTAATAAGGGGGCAAAAATGCAACCTTGCTTGATCCTTCTCTTGGTAAGGCAGACTCAGATATTTGTTCTCCTATATGACTTCTTATCTTCAGTCTAGTATTTTCCTGCATTTTATAAATGAGGGTGAGCAGTTGTTGGTCAACTGATGAAATTTTGAACTTATTTATTTCTGAAGATACTGTCCAAGGTCAGTTTAAGAGCAGCATAAAGAATAGATTTTGGGTGTGCTGTGTATTTATCTGCAGTCAGCATAGAAGAGATCCAAAATCCTCCTCCTGGGAGATATTTTATCAATCTGTCTGCATAGAAAATTTCTTCCCACTTTGCTGAGGGAATATGAGAAATTGAGCATGAAGCTCTGAGTGCCTGCAAATGGGCCCTAGTCCCCAGAAAGTGGAAGAATTATTTGATTTTGCTGCTGTAACAGCTGGTTCCACATAGTATTATAGCATCCCTTATTTTGGGTGGTAATCAGCTGTTTTAAAAGCATTTTTATTCCAAGATTAGTTGGGTGGGCACTTGCAAAGTATTCATCTTGTAAAAATGATAAACAGGTATCAGCTTTCTCTTAGCCTCGATTCAATCCTGATCAAACCAAGAAGCTCTGTCAAGGACATACAGTACTGCTCATTTCTTTCTTTCTTTCCCAACTTGTTTGCTAAACTTCAGAGTCACTGTAACAAAGCTTCATAATATCCCAGTGTGTTTACACTTATTTATTTATTAGACCTATTCACTTGCATGTGACTCTGGGCAGGGTGTACAATTAAAACTAAGCAATCGATGTACCATTATCAGTTAAAAGGTGTTAAAGTTAAAAGTTATTAAAGTTATTAAAAACAGAATTGCAAAGGATAGAGAAGAATGCATTCAAAGTTATACCATTGATTTAATAGGCTGTTCGTTTCCAGCCTGATGACAAAAACAAATTGACCAAACTCATCTCAGCTAGAATGATATTCCAAAGGGTGCATTCCTCAGCAGGAAAAAAAAAAACAAAAAAAACAAAAAAAACCTCTCCTCCTGGATCCAACCAAAGGAAGTTCCTTGACTAATGGGACCCCACAAGATGACCCTCTTGCTGGGTTCGATAGGACATGTGGTTGTGATCCACCAAATGCAAGTTCCTGGAAGATGGCATTTGCAGCATACCTTCTCTGCCAGATCTAATGGGGTGGGCTGTTATAATTTGGGGAGTGGCAGTCCCTCAGATAACCTATGTCCAATGTCATAAAGGTCTTTATAGAATTGGACCCAGAAGGAAACTGGCAGCTAATGCAGCCTGAGGAGCAGAGGTGTAACATATGTTTTTTCTGGGAGCACAGATAAATGCCCACACCACTGAATTTGAATCAGCTGAAGCTTCTAGATAGTTTTGAAGGGCAGCCCCATGTAGAGCACATTACTGTAGTCCATTCAGGAGGTGACTAGTGCATGAATACCTTAGTGCAGGGGTCCCCACCCCACAGTCTGTGGACCAGTACCAGGCCGCAGCATGCTAGCAACCGGTGCACACAAACAAGCAAAGGCCCCTCCGTGGGATGCAGGCAGCACATAAAACCATGCACCCTCTGGTCCATGGAAAAACCTCTTTCCACAGAACCAGTCCCTGGTGCCCAAAAGGTTGGGGACCTCTGACTTAGAGTAGTGCTCCTGATCCAGGAACCATAACCCTAACCCTTTTTAAACAGGACTCAGGAGTCCAGAGGTTTCCGCTGATTGCACACTGGGTCTGTTTGGAGGAGCGCAATCCCAGCTTAGCTATTTATCTATTTTAAATGACCTAATCAAGATGAATTTTTCTGAATTCTGGCTTCATAAGAACATCAATTTTCTTTCATCATCTCAGTAATAAGATGGACACCCACCTTCCTTTCAGGATGAGAAACATTCCATGAATCTTGCTTCATTGGAGTTAACTCAAAGAGCAGTGATACATTGTCATTTTCTAAACAACCATCCATCTTAAATCTATGAATGGGTCAAAACAGGTTGAGAGAGCTGGCCACATAATCTAAAGTACTCATAATCCTATCTCCCTAATATGTACTATATATTCAGCTGGATAGTATTCTCTTACAGCCACATTCAGTAGGTCTAAGCTATTGAATGTCTTGGCAACATTCAGACCCTTATAATTATTTCTGAAGTCTTTAAAACTACCCTCTAGCAAGGAAAATACTTGGTCTTAATTGGCAGCTGGGGGAATCATTAATAGAATGATATGTGCCCCATAGGCAGCTAATTAAAAACTTAGTATTAAAGAGAGAGCAGGTATATACATTAGCTATCAATAAACTGCATCAGTTAAATTTAATTAATGCTGTACATACATACTTTCTGGGTAGTGATAGTTCATCTTAACACATGTGCACAAAGCTTGGTAGAAGTACATCCCAACTGCTCCCTTACCTACATTCAGAGATGCTAGCATGGAGACTGCATAATATTCCCTCTCCATGTATTTCTCCCTGCACCAGATCTCCTGCAGGAATACAACACTAAAATCTGTTATATTATAATTAAAGGTGGGGTTCTTGTGCTATAAATTGCTTCCTGCTATATTCCAGGAAATCATTTCAAAGAAGGGATTGAGCCACTGAGGTTCAGTGGGTTTCTTCTACCACTTTGGAGATTGGTGGATTTATAGGGATTTGCTCCATCCAAAAGAAACCATTGTCTCATGTGCTGGACAACTGGTAAGGCTCCTTGTTGCAGAGAAAGATCACTCTTGTTTATTTGGAATCTTGCCATATCTCTCCCATCAGGCTTGTCCTCTGGTTCTGTCCTCCGTTTAGTATTTCTGTTGGAGCATCAGAGTCCTGTTTGTTACTACAGCTTTCTGTTACCATGCCCTGCATTTGATGAATGTCAAGCCATCTTACCTGAGAAAATTTCCCTGGGGGTCTTCTATTGTCTCGTTCTGCATCTCTGTTCCTTGTATACCCCCCCCATCAACACTTTGAATAGTCAGACAAATCAGATCCATTAATTTGAAGACTTTTAAAAATGTCATTTCACTGTGTTGATACATCAATGAGCCCCATCTAATGTTCCTCCTCTGTAAAGGTCTGGGTTTTTCTCATCTTCTCTATTCTCTGAGCCATAACAGAATGGCTCATTTTAATTTCTCTAATATGAAGCTATTATATCTTCTTCTTTTTTTATTTAGCAGGCAACCTGAGATTTGTTCTCACAATATTTTATTATATTGTTAATTGACATAACTTTGGAATGCTTATTGTTAATTGATGTGATCTCTTTTAAGTGTTTCTGTTCCAGAGATGGCTATTATTAATGTAAATTTTAGGGCCTCTGCTCTGTGATGGATTTCGTTTTGCTCTACCCCTGGAAGAGTTTTAAATGACCAAGTTAAACTTTTTTTCCCTTCATCTATTCCTCTGTCTTGTTCATCTTATTCTTCTTTTCTCTCCTTATTTAAGACGTATTTAACCTTCTCATTTCGGCTAAGATCAAATGTATCTTGTTTATCATTTGAACAAGAAAAGATATGCACTTGAAAATAAAAATAAATAAAATAGTACTGAATGGACTGAGCCATTGTTCAGAAAAAGTTTGCCTATCTCAAACAAGATGCCATTACAGGTATCTTCTTGTGGTTGGGATGGGTTATAGTTTGCAATAATCTGAAGGTGAAATATGGAGACCGGTTATTAAAGATGTAAAACAGACAATGACTTGGATATTAGAACAACATGCTAAATTCAGATGCTTTTGTGAACCTCAGTTTACTTCAGTTCATAATAAATAAACTGTTGAATTAGCTGAAGTAGCTACCCCTCTTGACATGCTACTGCCATTGACTACTCAACCACCGTGACAACCATGGTGACATCTGGGGATGAAGTACCAGATGGGGCTACAGCTATTGATGCAATAACTGCTATTGAAGTCTGGAAGGCTTTGCAAATAGTAGCTGAGTTATGAGTCCTCTGCACAATTTCCACTTTCTGGATATAATGGAACCTTGTGGGCATTTGGCGTTTTGTACTGAATGAGAAAAAAGATCCTTAGAGATTTGCTATAAGTCTGTGGTTTATCTCTGTGGTTGGAATGAGATAAAAACATGAGCTGAGCTATTTTCCATGCAAAGTCATGGAGATTGTTTCCCATCCCATGCTAGAAAACACCCTTTTCCTAATCTGTTTCCATTCTCTTTCTGTGTTTCAGCAGATTTCAAAAGTTGTAAATAGATCTTGTCTTCAAGGTACAAATGAAAGCCTTCCAGATTCACATTTCTAATCCCAAAAATGTGTCTCAGTGATACCCCTAAATAAGACTATATTGAAGGAGGATAGATTTGCAGAATCAAATTCCTCATTTCCACAGCTTGAAGACCAACA